>NC_056737.1:700455154-700502654 GCF_019279795.1 Protopterus annectens | reverse complement strand
CATAACTTTTATCCACTTTTTTTAATTTCTCCAAATCCTTTGGGTTTCTAATACCATGACGGGAATGGATCCCATTCCTAAGTCAATGTACGATTAAAGTTCATGAAATTAGTATTGTTTCAATTTTTTTATGTTAGCCAGAAGTGCTTTTCGCAGCACCCGTAATGTGCTCAATAATGACTCCTTCTGGATTTCATACAGAGTTACATGTATTGGTAACAGATCTAAATATGGTTGTAGATTCTTTTTTATAAGACCTGTTGCTCCTACAACTATTGGAACTGTCTGGGTATATTTCTTCCACATTGATCTCATTTCTGCCTGCATCCACCAATAAACTGTATGGGATGTTCTCACAGGTCACTGATGTATACTGTAGATACCAAACTGGAGAGAGTGGAGACTGGGAATGGGGGTGTAAGGAGCTGGATGATTTTAAGAGAGATTTACAAAATATAGTGAGTCAGTTATAAGGACCTAATGTAAAATTAACAAGGGAGACAATGTTATTAAGTTTTGACACTGGCTTTAGGAGTCTGAGGTATAGCCAAATCTTAATTACCGTATTAATATTAACTGTAAAGAAAGTAATAACAAGAAAATAGAAGAAGGTGGAGCAACCCAGAAGAGATGAAGTGAGAAATATTGTGTTGGATCTCAGTAAGAAAGAGAAAGCAATAAAGGGGAGGAACAGTTTGATAAAAAATAAATATGGGATGAGTGTTGTGGGTACATGGCAAATCATCCGTTTTCCAATTTCTGATTGTAGTAGAAGTTAATGTGGTATTGATCAGGTTGAGCCGATCCAAATGATGTAAGGTTGGTTGTAATAATCTGCTTGTCTTAGCACAGATGTGCTCAGCTACTGGTGGGAAATTCTACTGCATATCATGAATGAAGTCTACAAAGCATTTATTTGCATTTTGCTTGTTATAATGCTGCTAAGTAAATCATTTTTCTTTAGAAAATAAAAGATTATCAAACAAAAGTTTTTATGAGATTTTTGTCCCCATGATTACTAATCCATCAAGACTTCCCCAATCTAGGCTATAGTACATTTGTTTCCCTTACACTGGGTATTCTTAGCCTGGAGCAGGCAGCATCTGAAGTGCAGTCATTCAGCTGTTATGGTGGTTTGTGCTCTTGCTAGCATCCTGGCAATGAGGGTGTGCATTGTAAACTTTTCCCCTGACAAGGAGATAAGCAACCTGTGTTACTATGAAAATCACTATGGTCTTACCTTGTGAATATGTGCTTTCATGCACCCACAAGCAGGGCTACTGTATACACAGTTTGGTGATTGAATGCCTGCTCTAGGGTGGGCCCCTATGTTGCTGCCCATCCTCTGAAGGGTTGTGGCATTAGATTGCCCTAGGCTGCCCTTGTTCTTTCCCATTATGGACATACTTATTCATCCCACACCAGCTCCAACATACACCTGTGTGACTTCCTACCATCACCCAGAATGATACCGCAGTACAAATAAAAAATGATTGACTTCAACAATTGGCTAAGTTTCTGGTGTCATTTTAAGGGGATCCAGTATCTGTCTGCTTGGGATGACATAACTGACAGACCTTGATGCTTTGCCAGAGATGTCCTGCATCTGCCACACCTGAGTTTATGTGTACTGGCTAAGGCTCTTGCAACCCCTATAGTGCCTTTTTAGACAGTGTTCCAAAGACCAAATTACCACCATAACAGCTATAAATAAATGCAGTCTGAGGGTCATGCTGCTCAACACTAGAAGTCTAAACATCAAGATGCACTCACTCAAAGCACTCCTCAAAATGGAGAACATCAACATTTGTGCTGTAACGGAGACCTGGTTTAAAGTGGCAGAAAGCACCCCTGCACTACCAGGCTATAACTCATTCCACACCTTTCGGCCCTGAAACATGGACAGAAGCTACAAAGGCAGTGGCGTCTTCATATCCATAAAAGATATGAACACCTCCAGACTAATAGCCCAGCATAATGCATCTGAGATACTTCAGGTACAACTAACATTGGGTAAGATGGCACTCCAGGTCATAGCCTGCTTTAGATCCCCAACCATGCCCCTAGACTCTCACTCCATGTTCCTAAGCACCCTGGAATTTATCAAGGTCCAACCCAACACTCTGTTACTAAGAGACTTCAACTACCCCTCCATCAACTGGGAAAACTTCTCAAGCACCAATACACTGGCACAATGCTTCCTGGAATTCATCAGTTCCAATGCCCTGGACCAGCTTATTTTGACCCCCTCTAGAGGAAGCAACATCCTTGACCTGGTTATTACTAACATGGGTGACCATTGCTCTACACCAATAGTGAATCCCTCCCTGGTCAGATCCAACCATAAACTAATCTCCATGGAAATTCACATCTCATCCACACCCCCTGCTAAGGTAACCACCTTGAAAAACTTCTCCAAAGCTGACTTTGGACTCCTAAAAACAGAGGTGGCTAACTTCACGGTAGCCATGCCAATGGAAAATAGCTGCATGACTGCTGAATCATGCACCAATGCACTGTACGAACATGTACACACATGCATGGAACTAGCCATACTCAACAGACCCATTACACTCTCCTCCAAAAAAAGGAAGCCACTCTAGTGGCCCCTGCTATTAATAAACTCTACAACAGAAAGAAGAAACTGTTACAAAAAAATGTGAAGTCCTAAGACTGGAAAAACTCCCTTATTAGCCTCAATAAAAAGTTGAGATCCCTCACCAAATCCTCTAAAGCCAACTATGAAGGCAGAATTTCAGCAGACACTAAAAACGATCAAAAAGCCTTCTATAGCTATATCAAGAACCTCCATGGCAATACCCAGATTTGCTCTGAGATACTGCACAATAGTACTGCCTATACTCAGCCAGCAGATATTGCCAATATACTGGCCAACAAATTCAGTGCCAACTTTACTCCTCTCTCCCCCCCCCAAAGGACCAATCATAATACCAGAAGAATGCCAGGCACCCAGCATTACTGCAGCACAGGTTAAAGCTGCATTGTCTAAAGCCAAGAATACAGCTTCCATGGGACCTGATAATATCCCTGGGTGTGTTCTACATGAACTACAAAGCAAACTGTCACCACATCTGTGTGCTCTGTTCAGTCACAGCCTTACCTCAGGCATTGTCCCTACTGAATGGCACACTGCTACAGTCATCTTTCTCCATAACGGGGGAGCGTCTACAGACCCTGGTAATTATCGCCCCATTAGCCTGACAAGTCTAATATGTAAAGTTATGGAATGTATAATCATGGACCTGATTAACAAAGATATAGGAAATCTCCAAACTCTAGATCCCATGCAATTTGACTTTGTGAAAGGGAGATCATGCCTGCTCAACCTGGTTGACTTCTTTGAGTCAGTCACCAGGGCTGTGGATGAACTTAAGGCAGTGCATACAGCCTACCTTGATCTGTCCAAGGCCATACCATTCCTCACTCGGGAATTATTGATAAACTCACCAAACTAGGCATCAACCCCTATATCACTATGTGGGTTATAAATTCGCTCATAGATAGAACCCACAGTGTGAAAGTAGCGGACGTCAAGTCAGACTGCTGACCAGTCACGAGTGAGGTCCCACAGGGATCAGTCCTGGGTACTCTCCTGTTCTGCATCTCCTTCTCAGAAGTCCAGGCCAACACAAAGGGACTCTGGCTGACCATGTTCACAGATGACAGCAAGCTGGGAACCATTATTAACTTCCCAAGTGATGCAGACATCCTACAGAAGGGCCTCACTGAGACCAATGACTGGTGTCAAAACCATGGCCTTAAGCTTAATGAGAAAAAATACATCATCATCCCCTTTGGTAAAAACTCAGTTCCCACTAATTAACACATCGATGGGAGCCCACTGAACACTGAAGGCTTTATAAGAGATCTGGGGACGCAGGTTGACAGTAACCTCTCCTTCGATCAGTCATTGTCACTGTGGTCAGAAAGTCCTTCTATGTGGCACATCTCATTACCAAGGGTTTTGCATCCAGGAAGAAAGAGGTCATCATCTCTCTCTACTCTTCCCTCATTAAACTAATCATCAGCTATAATGCCCTATTTGGCATGTACCTCACTAGACACCTGCAACAGCTGCAGAGGCCAAAGAAGAACCTCACGAAGAGGTTCTCTGTCTCATATCATCTCTCTGCTTGACTTACAAAGCCATGTCTGACCCAGCTCTGTTAGAAATGCTACATCTAAAGAAATCCCAATCCCTCCTCACCACATGTTCCAGAGACCTCAACCTCATTACCACAATCAACAGAACATGCTGGAGGGGCAGGTTCCTCACCCAGAGACTGTCCATGCTCTAGAATAGACTTCCCATACATGTCAAGCAGAGCACCTCGCTGACCCTCTTCAAGACAAATCTCGATGAGTGGCTGGATAATAGAATGTTTACCCCGAGGATCACTCCAGCAGCTCTGCTTGATAGAGGGACTGGGAATTAACGTCGGGTGGCACGATGCCAGGGCACTTCTATGGGCTAAGCTTGTAAAGACTCCAGGGCCATTAGCCTAGTACACACCTATGAACCTATGAACTTACCCATCTTGGATGGCCTGGGTCATAGTCAGAGCATTGTCAATCTATACCAATGGACTTGACAACAAACTACAAATTGGGGACAGAAAACTCCCATACTAACTCTCTCTTAAAGGTAGAAATGGAAAAGGTAGAGGAATACTTCTAGCAGAACCAGAATATGATATTCGCCCTTCACCTTTCTTAAATGCCTAATCAGTTGTTGTTTAAATTACAGATGTTCCTGCTAGCATAACATAAAATTGTTTAATAGTAATGTAAAACAATCTGTTCAGCTAGCAACATTTCATTTGCTAATGCTGTTATAACACTATGGTTAGGATTCAATAAAATTTTCACTACTTGCTCTAATTGCCCAACACTGACAGTTTAATTAGCATAATGGCAGGAAAATGTGATCCTGAGACAGGTTTGTCTGCAATAAGAAAACCTCATTGTCAGTTCATTACCGTGTCTCTGAATTGAACACTGGTGCTGTCAGATCTGACTGTGAAGTGTTCTCAGCAGCAGCTCATGCATCATATTGGCATAGGCACCCTCTATATCAGCGCGCACACACACACACACACACACACACACACACACACACACACACACACACACACACACACACACAAACTCACACCTAGACATTCTCACATGTGCACCCACACATGCACACACACACACACACACACACACACACACACACACACACACACACACACACACACACACACACACACACACACACATCCATTCATGCATTCTCGCATGCCCACATCCACACATGTAAACGCATTAACACATTCCGCCCCCCATGCCCAAACCTTTGCTGACCTTAACTGCATCATCAGTATACAGATAAGAATGAATAAGTAATAACCGTGTTTTGAATTATGTTTTTTTTTTTTTTACTACTGGAATAAGATTTTACTCTGCTGAGTAATTCAAGCAAATCTGAAGCTATGGGCATTTCTGGAAGACAGCACATAGCTAATTAGCAGTAGTCACTCCATAAGACTGCTGCATTACCATGCAGATTCACCCATGAAACTGCTCACTGTGATGAGGATCCCAAAAGGAGAAACCTCATTATGTAGAAATCTTCCAAGATAAGGCTTCCCCATTGCACTAAGCCTTTTTGAATGTCAGGCAAATATTTCATTTCGCCACATTTTCTTGCTCAAATTTAACTGTAAAACGAAGAGAAAAAAAGAGCAGGGGAGCATAAAAATACCTTAATAAAAATGAAATATACTGGCTATTCAAATTAGGTATGCTGAAACTACAAGTCTTAACAATGTAAGTTTATTCAAGCTGTCTTCAAAACAGTCATAGCTGCACAGAATGATAACAGTGTAGAGCTTATTTTATTAAGGGGTCACAGTTATTAATTAATTAATTACAAAACATATATAAAAACACTAAGAGTCAGAGTTAAGGAACTTGCACTCATCATTAAAAAATGAAGATTGTGCACCCAGTAGCCAAAGAGAAATAAACTGACAGCATTTCAGATGAACATTTAAGTTTGTTTTTCTTGATACAGACAAAGATCTAAAGTATGTGGAGTGTGTGTCACAGTGTGTTTGTGTTCGTGCACATTTGTGTGTGAATGCACATGAATGTGTATGCATGTGTGGGTTTTTGTTTGTGAATGTGTGAATGCTAGTGTATGTGTGTATACATGTGTGTGATAGTATACGTTGTACTATAGCAATACAGTAGGAATTCTTGAATTATGAGGGCACTCAGAAGTAAATGTGTGATATCAATTAGTGTTTAAATGCAGAGATGTGCATTGTATGTTAGATTGATTGATTTTGGAAATTTAATGTAGAATAAATGGAGCAATGAAGTATGCACAAGTTGCTAGTTTAAATAAGCAGGGTTTTAATGATTTTTTTAAAAGCCATACAGGAGGAAATATTTGTAATCTGTGGGGGACAGAATTTCAGAGTTTTGAACCTGCTATTGAGAAGATGTGTGGTGAGCAAGACAGGTGCTGAAAAGGAATGGAAAATATTGACTTGGATACTGTAAATGATGTAAGACGTGTAAAATGAAGCTTTGGTTTAAGCTTTTACTGTGAAGCACTGACAGAGGTTGAAGTTAAGGAGAAAACAGAGAATAGCAGCATAAGTGTATTCTTAGAGGATGTAGATGGCTAATATATTGGTTTTGAGTGAAAAATGCAGTAATACCCTTGCTTGAGAAAAGAGCCAGATTTTCTCAGACATTGTTTGGCTTACTTTGGGAGAGTGTATTGATTCTGGTAGATACTTTTCATTTTGGTCTGGGAGTTCCCTGTAATATTATTCAGATGAAGGTGAACATGAAGTCTGTTTATAAACTTAATTATTCAAAAACTGTGACTCATTCAAGGGGTGAGATGGTAAGAGTATAAGGGCTAAAGTGGGTTGGGAAATGATTTGCCATCTGTTCCTGAAAATACAGATTTTTTTATTGTTAGACTTAAAGGTGTTAGCTAGTTGATAGGCGTGATCACACATAAATGATATTGCTTTAGAAAATGGTAGCTATTAAAACACCACAAGTCATGGTCATCAGTGAGGGGTTTTGGAAGAAGTTATGCTTTAGTCACCTATAAACATTAAGAATAAAAGTGGTCTTACAAGTGGTACATGTGGTACAAGTGGTACATGTGGTACATGTGGTCCAAGTGGTACACGTGGTACATATGGTGTGCTTGTCAGTAGTAGGATGGGTAGAGAAGTGATAGACATGTATGTATCCAATTGGCTTAAACTTCTATATAATCTTAGATATTATAGACAGTAGGGCTGATAATACTACTATAAGGCAGTACATGTAGTTCTGTGTAAGAGACAGATACTGTCTGACACCTGCATACATGTTACTGTAGGTGTTTATCTCTAAATGTGAGAAGGTCAGTTATGGTGCTATACCTTCTTTATAACCGATAGTGATTATGGCACTAAATGTTCTTGGTTTAACTTGAGGTGCTACCTTACCACAATAGACATCACCTTGTCTTGCACTTTGCATGGTTGATGAAGGAAATTCACCTATACTTATTAAGAGACAATGGGTTAGATATTTTAGTAGGGGAATTATGATGGCCAATTTCCACAGGTCAGGGAAGAGTCTTATGATTAAGGATGTGTTTATCATTTGATATTGCTAGCATTTCATACATTTAACATATTGGTGGAATTTAGCACCACTTCTCTGTTTCTCTCTCTCTCTCTCTCTCTCTCTCTCTCCCTTTCCCTCCCCACTCCTGTACTTGGAATGTTTTCCTTGTTTGAAATAAAATGCATTTATTAGAGCTACTCCTTGCTGAAGTCCATTAGAAGGGAATTATGGGATTGTGCATAAAGAAAATGTCTCTGGAGAATGAGCAAATGATACATTTCTGCACTATGTTTATATTGTTCCTCTCATTATTTTAATTGGTGAATGTATGAAATACTTGAACTGAAAGTTATGTTATTTTTGTTTTAATAAAAAAAAAATAATTAAATTAATAAAAATTGAGAAACCAGTGGTCTTAAAACTTTGTTGATGAGCTCAGTCACAATAATTTCCAAAAAATATGAAACCCAGGTAGTGTTCCAAAGCAACAAGCCTTTATTCGTCACGGACCACTATGTTTGAAACAGAAAGAAGAAAGGTACATGCACTACTTTTTATTATTACTCATATTATTTTCAGAAATGATATTATTGGTTGAAGGTTTACAGACTAAATTGGTAGTAGATAAAGTTAACTAATTGCATTAAAATTTATGAATAGATACAACATTTAAAAAAGTAAAAAAAAATAATCAACCCAGATAAGTTAAATTCAGCAATCCCACATTTGCAGTAGTGTGAAGATTACTTTTCATCTTGGCCACTGTTGCACTGAATTATTTGATGGAGATAAAGTATCAAAATCTCATTGAAAGAAAAACTAGAGCTACCTTATATTATTCCTTTTCTAGTTACATATCCCCAGATAAGTGCTTTTGATGGACAGAGAAAGAGCAAGACACAGAGAGAAGGAGAGAGAGAGATAAGGAATTCAAAGCTGAAAATATATTTTTTCTGTGTTGACAACAGAATAGCTGCAGAGTGAAAGAGTTGATGGATTTTAACTAGAATTGTTAAGTTCTTTGAAATAAAAATGGTGACAGTCCATAGCAATAGATTATTATTATTCAGAGTTGCTAGAAATTGTTTTCTTTATATATTTCCAGTCATGTAGTATATTGTCTTGGATAAAATCACAAACTTAATAATCTGGTTAAATAAGAGGTACCACATCATTATTAATTTTATTTAAAGTACATAAACATTTTATTATGACAGCTACTAAATAGGGTAAGACCAGCTCAAATGTCACACTGATGGGGGGAGGGATGTGAATTTAATATTTAGACCAATAACACTTTGTTTTACAGCACAATAAACCACTCCCTTGCTGAAGAAAAAGTATATATATATATATATATATATATATATATATATATATATATATATATATATATATAGTTAGAAAGCTTGTGAGGAAACTGTTACTCTGTTATTTTTGCTTTACTTGAATCACTTGTCTGTGTACTTAATAAAGGATTTTCGAATGGAAACAGACTGCCTGCCCTGCTTGGATTACTTTTGAATACTTAGTAATTCTGTATAATATTTCAAATTATATATTTTTTTTATTATTTTTTGACTTAGGACAAGTTTAAGTTTGCTACATCTACTACCATTATCTGATCTGAATAATATACAGTGATTAACTAGATATATCTATGGATTGAAAATCTTCCACACAGAGATGTATCTTACATTGCTTTGTAATTGTTTTCTTTACTAGCCTTTTCATTGCTTCTGGCATTCTGTGATGTGTAAAATAATCTATTTTCTTTATGCTGCACTTCAGCTCAAACCAAAACAAAATTAAGTACAAGAATCCTCTCCAAAAAACAAGTATGTATAATTCCCCAATATACTAAAATCCTACTATGAGGAGATAGACACCCTAATCCTGGCCCAAATTATCACAATGAACACTAAGACAATTCTCTCCCAATCTCTTCTCTAACCCAACAGCAAATCCCCAACCCTGGTGACCTAACTTTTGTTGCAATAAATGTTAAAAGCATAAGAAATAAAACTGCTGAACTACAGGACTGGATCACCCAACATAAGCCTGACATTCTCATTGTAACTGAACCTTGGCTTAAACCCAGCATAAACAATTTCAGAGTCATACCTTCTGGCTGTAATATCATGTGTAATGATTGTGTAAAGAGGAAAGGTGGTGGAATTGATTTAATATCACCTCACTGACCACATTTCCCGTACCACAAACCAATACCACAAATTCAGTTCAGCGGAGCTTCTTATTGCTTTCCTCAAAATAAACAATTATAAACAAATATGTATTACTGTCCTTCACATCCCTCCCAGCAACAGTACAGCTATACTGGCAGATATCCTGTGTTGGATAGTCATGACATTTCCAAAAGAAAAATACTACTAGATGATGTCAATGTCAATTGGTTGGACTCTAACTCTCCTACATCTAGCAAGAAATTATATGGTTTCACACAACTAATTGATAGCTCCACACATTAAGCAATACATCAAAGTCCCTCTCACACTGGGTCCTAGTATCAGACCCTAGTAAATGCATCACCACAGGTTCAGTGTCAGACTCTCTGAGCTATCTCCCAATCTATACAATCAGACATGTCACACATACAGTTAAATGGCACATTTATAAAACAACACATAAACTTTCCAAGTTTAACCCAGAAATGTTCATTACTACACCATTATCTATTAATTTATTACAGCCGAGTGCACCTTCAGGGACATACCTCCTACTGCGCCTCTAGGTGTCAAATATTGCTTATCCATATTTGCATTAAGAATTCCAAAACCATGCTACATGCAAGGTATCAAAATATTTTATCTTGAAGCATACATGATGGCAAACACAATTGTACTGATATTTGACCTCTGTCAATGAGTACTGGTTAGAACTGTAAAGTGATAACTTCATTTTTTAAAGGCTCAAGCCACACCCACTGGGAGTTAAAGGTACACACTCCAAAGAGGTGTACTGGGGGGAATGAGTTAACTGGAACTTCCTAAAAATCCTCCCCTTAGATAATGCTGTAAATGAATTCAATACAACTTTTTTAAATATCTAAATGAATTCAACACAACTTTACTAAATATCCTAAATAGCCTTGCACCTCCTAGAAGGAAGAGACTAAAAACAAATAATGCGATCTGACTATCCAAAAAGAGTAAAATGCCAATCTAGGATAGAGAAAAATCATGAAAAGAATTACAAAAATATAAAACACCTCAAAATCTTGAAAACTTTACAATGCTTTGCAGTAGTACTAAAAAGCAAATACATGAAGACAAAGAAATATACTATAATAACTTTCAGAATAATACTAAACACAACTCTAAAAAATGCTGGACATACATTAAAGAAATCTTACATCCAGGCCAAAAATTCAAACCAAACCCCTCACCCAATAACTTACCACTCAAAACTACAATATAGTTCAACTCTATTTTTATAGGTTGTATAGCAACTCTAACCAAGGAATCTCCAATATCTAATCAAAACCATGCCGAACAGCAACATATCACCACATCTACTTTCACCTTCAAACCTTTGGCCACTTCCTATATAAAATTACTCTTAAACAAACTTAAGCCATGCTGTTCTTCAGCTGATGAGCTTCCAAGTGAGTAACTAAAAATAGCAACCAATACATTGCCTATCCTGTCTCAATCCTTATAAATAGATCAGTACAGGAACTCCATGTTCCCTGTCTCTGGAAAAAGTCACAAATTATCCCTCTGCACAAAGGAGGAAATTCAACAGATATTAATAAATTTAGACCTATATCAATCTTATCTCACCTCACTAAAATACATTAAAAATGTATTCAAAAGCAATTGCTAGACCATGTCCTGCAGAAATAACTCCTATCCCCTACACAACATGGCTTCCATCCTTCCCATAGTACTAGCACTGCCATTCTAGCCTATATAGATGCTCTCAATAAAGCTTGAGATTATGGCAAACTAGTCTTTTCCTTATTTATAGACTTGTCTAAACCCTTTGATACAGTTTGTCACAGTAATGTCCTACTTCAAATGTCCTCACTAGGTCTCTATCAACTTGCCCTTCTGTGGTTCAAAAGCTACCTGTCCAATAAGTATTAGTCAGTAAAATGGCACTCCTTGCTGTCTCCTTGCCTCCCAGTCACCACCTGTGTGCCACAAGGCTCTATCCTTGGTCCCCTCCTCTTTAACATTGTCACCAATACCCTCTATACCTCCACACAACAGACCACCCTAATACAATACACAGATGATTCTACTCTCATTTGCATATCTGACAATATGGTACACCTCCAAGAAATTACTCAGGAAGCTTTAACAGCCACTAAAACATGGCTTCATAACTTACAACTCATACTCAACCCAAAAAACTGAACTACTACTTTTTTCCGCAGATCCCTCGCTCATGAAAAAAATGTAAAGTCCTCTCTCTTGATAATACAGCCATTGAAGTCGCTTCTCATAGCAAAGTATTAAGAGTAATAGTGGTTGATAAGCTTAGATTTGACCTGAATATACAAAATTGCATAAGAAAAACTCATTGAAAACTAGGGATGCTTTAAAGAGCCAAAAACTTTCTAACTGACGCAACTAGAACTACACTTGGTACTACTTATCTCCTCCCCACACTTCTTTATGGTGCTCCCATCCTTAATAACCTTCAGGCTTCACAAAAATTAAAAGCTGAACAATGCTATAACAAAGTTGCTAAATTTGCAGCAAATACCCCTTTCAGAGCCCACGACTCCATAGCACTAAAAATCTTAAATTGGTTAGAACTGCCTCATCAACTAACATATACACAGCTCCTTGCCACCTATAAAAGTATGCCACATCAATATTCCTGTCCAGCACTAAAAACATTCTACACAACTATATTCCTCTTGTATGTACATAAAACCTATGAAAGCTGCTGGGAATTGCCTGCACTTGTACAAGGCTGCCACAGCCTGGAACTACTTACCTGTATCCATTAGGTCAATACTCTCCCTCCCATCTTTCAAAATCACTTGGAAACACTTCATGGCTAAAATCTGGCTCTGTTCTTGCTCAAAATCAGATTATACTATTTTGCTAAATGTGAACAAGTACGTTTTCATTCCTTATACCCCCTTACTCTCCCTTCTTCACTTACTTCCTTAGTTCTATTAAATTCTCTTCTCTGACATTCTCTCTAAATATACCATAAGCCTGTTTTTTTTCCATCACTTAATACTGAACTCATGTTTGTATTATACTAGCTAACCTTTAATTTCTCTACAAATGGTCTGAAATTCCTATAAATATTAAATAATTGTCATATAACTTATATTTATAGATTTTTAACCAATGCTTTTATATTATCACTAATGTGTTATAATTATTTAAACTGCAGATGTTTTTGTTTTATTTTTGAATATTGCAAAATTATTGTTCTTAAAAAGTTTTGTAATAATTTGACGCTTTTCTTCCCGGGCCTCTGCTGAAAATTATTTCTATCTAGTCAGGCTTTTCCCGGTACTCAAATGCTAATACATAATAAATACATTCTATCCTTTTTCTGTAATATATCAGCTGGTGTTTATTATCTTCTGATTTCAGTTGTGCAAGCAAAGGCATAAAAGGCATCTATTTAGACCTCAAGGCTTTAACCACCATAATCAAAAAGACAGTAGATCACACGCAGGAAAAGTTTGTTTTTGCAGTTTGGACTATAAATACTAATATTTGTTTTTGACTTAAACATGAAATTAATTGTAATGCTATGGAATACAACATGGTCAACTCTCCCAATCTGCAGCACACCTAAATTTTGAAACTGTTTTAAAGTCTGGAATAGATATTAATGCAAACAATATATGGCATACTGTTTCACTGACCCTTAATCCAGGCAAGTTAAGTTTAATTCTGATGTTTTAGTAAGTGAAATGCTTATTATTGAAAATGCACATAGGCATGCATACCACGTGAGTGTGTTGTATGCACATCATGACACTGACAGGCATCTTATTCTTGATTATTTTGTCTTTGCCTAGCTTGAGCATTTTCTGGCTTGTTAAACTTGATTTCTGTATTAGTAGCTGTATTTAGAGCACAACCAAAAGCTGTTTGCTGAATTTCCTGTTTGCACTTAATTTTAAATCGTTTTTTTCTTAAAACTTGCATATTTTCTGTCCTTGACCTAGCACTCTTGTGTGGGGTCATTTACTGCACTGTTATAACTTGATATTACTTGTGAACCTCTGCTATCTCTGTAAAAAACAAAAACAAAAAAAAAAAATCTTGCTTTTTTCCCACTTTTCTGAGAGTTAAAAAAGTTCAGTTACAGGCTTGCTGTTCCTGAACTGTTTGAAAGTTTCTATGAGGCCATTTTTGCTTGGGCTGAAGGAGGGTCTCTGTGTTCATCAGTGGCAGTGACTAACATTGAGCAGCTTCCCTGCCCCCCGTGGAGGTGGTTACTGACTTGAAACTGTAGTTTTATTGGCCACTAGGGGTCATTTCCATAACTCCTTCATCTTCCTCTCTTAAAACCTAGTTGCCTCGTGGTTTGAGCGTCTTTTCAGGCTTGTTGGCTGTTGGTGAAGCACCATCCAAGAGGAAAAAACGCTGAGAGAAGAAGGGAGCCACTTTTGAGATTTTAAGTATTTTTTCTCTGTTTATTTGCTAAGTTTTTCTGCATAGCTGCCTAGCTTGAGCATTTTCTGGCTTGTTAAACTTGATTTCTGAATTAGTAGCTGTATTTAGAGCACAACCAAAAGCTGTTTGCTGAATTTCCTGTTTGCACTTAATTTTAAATCGTTTTTTTCTTAAAACTTGCATATTTTCTGTCCTTGACCTAGCACTCTTGTGTGGGGTCATTTACTGCACTGTTATAACTTGATATTACTTGTGAACCTCTGCTATCTCTGTAAAACAAAAACAAAAAAAAAATCTTGCTTTTTTCCCACTTTTCTGAGAGTTAAAAAAGTTCAGTTACAGGCTTGCTGTTCTTGAACTGTTTGAAAGTTTCTGTGAGGCCATTTTTGCTTGGGCTGAAGGAGGGTCTCTGTGTTCATCAGTGGCAGTGACTAACATTGAGCAGCTTCCCTGCACCCCCCCCCGTGGAGGTGGTTACTGACTTGAAACTGTAGTTTTATTGGCCACTAGGGGTCATTTCCATAACTCCTTCATCTTCCTCTCTTAAAACCTAGTTGCCTCATGGTTTGAGCGTCTTTTCAGGCTTGTTGGCTGTTGGTGAAGCACCCTCCAAGAGGAAAAAACGCTGAGAGAAGAAGGGAGCCACTTTTGAGATTTTAAGTACTTTTTCTCTGTTTATTTGCTAAGTTTTTCTGCATAGCTGTCTAGCTTGAGCATTTTCTGGCTTGTTAAACTTGATTTCTGTATTAGTAGCTGTATTTAGAGCACAACCAAAAGCTGTTTGCTGAATTTCCTGTTTGCACTTAATTTTAAATCGTTTTTCTTAAAACTTGCATATTTTCTGTCCTTGACCTAGCACTCTTGTGTGGGGTCATTTACTGCACTGTTATAACTTGATATTACTTGTGAACCTCTGCTATCTCTGTAAAAAACAAAACAAAAAAAAAATCTTGCTTTTTTCCCACTTTTCTGAGAGTTAAAAAAGTTCAGTTACAGGCTTGCTGTTCCTGAACTGTTTTAAAGTTTCTATGAGGCCATTTTTGCTTGGGCTGAAGGAGGGTCTCTGTGTTCATCAGTGGCAGTGACTAACATTGAGCAGCTTCCCTGCCCCCGTGGAGGTGGTTACTGACTTGAAACTGTAGTTTTATTGGCCACTAGGGGTCATTTCCAAAACTCCTTCATCTTCCTCTCTTAAAACCTAGTTGCCTCGTGGTTTGAGCGTCTTTTCAGGCTTGTTGGCTGTTGGTGAAGCACCATCCAAGAGGAAAAAACGCTGAGAGAAGAAGGGAGCCACTTTTGAGATTTTAAGTATTTCTCTGTTTATTTGCTAAGTTTTTCTGCATAGCTGCCTAGCTTGAGCATTTTCTGGCTTGTTAAACTTGATTTCTGTATTAGTAGCTGTATTTAGAGCACAACCAAAAGCTGTTTGCTGAATTTCCTGTTTGCACTTAATTTTAAATCATTTTTTCTTAAAACTTGCATATTTTCTGTCCTTGACCTAGCACTCTTGTGTGGGGTCATTTACTGCACTGTTATAACTTGATATTACTTGTGAACCTCTGCTATCTCTGTAAAAAAACAAAAACAAAAAAAAAAATCTTGCTTTTTTCCCACTTTTCTGAGAGTTAAAGTTCAGTTACAGGCTTGCTGTTCCTGAACTGTTTGAAAGTTTCTGTGAGGCCATTTTTGCTTGGGCTGAAGGAGGGTCTCTGTGTTCATCAGTGGCAGTGACTAACATTGAGCAGCTTCCCTGCCCCCCCGTTGAGGTGGTTACTGACTTGAAACTGTAGTTTTATTGGCCACTAGGGGTCATTTCCATAACTCCTTCATCTTCCTCTCTTAAAACCTAGTTGCCTCGTGGTTTGAGCGTCTTTTCAGGCTTGTTGGCTGTTGGTGAAGCACCCTCCAAGAGGAAAAAATGCTGAGAGAAGGGAGCCACTTTTGAGATTTTAAGTATTTTTTCTCTGTTTATTTGCTAAGTTTTTCTGCATAGCTGCCTAGCTTGAGCATTTTCTGGCTTGTTAAACTTGATTTCTGTATTAGTAGCTGTATTTAGAGCACAACCAAAAGCTGTTTCCTGAATTTCATGTTTGCACTTAATTTTAAATCTTTTTTTCTTAAAACTTGCATATTTTCTGTCCTTGACCTAGCACTCTTGTGTGGGGTCATTTACTGCACTGTTATAACTTGATATTACTTGTGAACCTCTACTATCTCTGTAAAAAACAAAAACAAAAAAAAAAATCTTGCTTTTTTCCCACTTTTCTGAGAGTTAAAAAAGTTCAGTTACAGGCGTGCTGTTCCTGAACTGTTTGAAAGTTTCTGTGAGGCCATTTTTGCTTGGGCTGAAGGAGGGTCTCTGTGTTCATCAGTGGCAGTGACTAACATTGAGCAGCTTCCCTGCCCCCCGTGGAGGTGGTTACTGACTTGAAACTGTAGTTTTATTGGCCACTAGGGGTCATTTCCATAACTCCTTCATCTTCCTCTCTTAAGACCTAGTTGCCTCGTGGTTTGAGCATCTTTTCAGGCTTGTTGGCTGTTGGTGAAGCACCCTCCAAGAGGAAAAACGCTGAGAGAAGAAGGGAGCCACTTTTGAGATTTTAAGTATTTTTTCTCTGTTTATTTGCTAAGTTTTTCTGCATAGCTGCCTAGCTTGAGCATTTTCTGGCTTGTTAAACTTGATTTCTGTATTAGTAGCTGTATTTAGAGCACAACCAAAAGCTGTTTGCTGAATTTCCTGTTTGCACTTAATTTTAAATCGTTTTTTCTTAAAACTTGCATATTTTCTGTCCTTGACCTAGCACTCTTGTGTGGGGTCATTTACTGCACTGTTATAACTTGATATTACTTGTGAACCTCTGCTATCTCTGTAAAAACAAAAACAAAAAAAATCTTGCTTTTTCCCACTTTTCTGAGAGTTAAAAAAGTTCAGTTACAGGCTTGCTGTTCCTGAACTGTTTGAAAGTTTCTGTGAGGCCATTTTTGCTTGGGCTGAAGGAGGGTCTCTGTGTTCATCAGTGGCAGTGACTAACATTGAGCAGCTTACCTAAACCCCGTGGAGGTGGTTACTGACTTGAAACTGTAGTTTTATTGGCCACTAGGGGTCATTTCCATAACTCCTTCATCTTCCTCTCTTAAAACCTAGTTGCCTCGTGGTTTGAGCGTCTTTTCAGGCTTGTTGGCTGTTGGTGAAGCACCCTCCAAGAGGAAAAAAGCTGAGAGAAGAAGGAGCCACTTTTGAGATTTTAAGTATTTTTTCTCTGTTTATTTGCTAAGTTTTTCTGCATAGCTGCCTAGCTTGAGCATTTTCTGGCTTGTTAAACTTGATTTCTGTATTAGTAGCTGTATTTAGAGCACAACCAAAAGCTGTTTGCTGAATTTCCTGTTTGCACTTAATTTTAAATCGTTTTTTTCTTAAAACTTGCATATTTTCTGTCCTTGACCTAGCACTCTTGTGTGGGGTCATTTACTGCACTGTTATAACTTGATATTACTTGTGAACCTCTGCTATCTCTGTAAAAACAAAACAAAAAAAAATCTTGCTTTTTCCCACTTTTCTGAGAGTTAAAAAAGTTCAATTACAGGCTTGCTGTTCCTGAACTGTTTGAAAGTTTCTGTGAGGCCATTTTTGCTTGGGCTGAAGGAGGGTCTCTGTGTTCATCAGTGGCAGTGACTAACATTGAGCAGCTTCCCTGCCCCCGTGGAGGTGGTTACTGACTTGAAACTGTAGTTTTATTGGCCACTAGGGGTCATTTCCATAACTCCTTTATCTTCCTCTCTTAAAACCTAGTTGCCTTGTGGTTTGAGCGTCTTTTCAGGCTTGTTGGCTGTTGGTGAAGCACCCTCCAAGAGGAAAAAACGCTGAGAGAAGAAGGGAGCCACTTTTGAGATTTCAAGTATTTTTCTCTGTTTATTTGCTAAGTTTTTCTGCATAGCTGCCTAGCTTGAGCATTTTCTGGCTTGTTAAACTTGATTTCTGTATTAGTAGCTGTATTTAGAGCACAACCAAAAGCTGTTTGCTGAATTTCCTGTTTGCACTTAATTTTAAATCGTTTTTTCTTAAAACTTGCATATTTTCTGTCCTTGACCTAGCACTCTTGTGTGGGGTCATTTACTGCACTGTTATAACTTGATATTACTTGTGAACCTCTGCTATCTCTGTAAAAACAAAAACAAAAAAAAATCTTGCTTTTTCCCACTTTTCTGAGAGTTAAAAGTTCAGTTACAGGCTTGCTGTTCCTGAACTGTTTGAAAGTTTCTGTGAGGCCATTTTTGCTTGGGCTGAAGGAGGGTCTCTGTGTTCATCAGTGGCAGTGACTAACATTGAGCAGCTTCCCTGCCCCCGTGGAGGTGGTTACTGACTTGAAACTGTAGTTTTATTGGCCACTAGGGGTCATTTCCATAACTCCTTCATCTTCCTCTCTTAAAACCTAGTTGCCTCGTGGTTTGAGCGTCTTTTCAGGCTTGTTGGCTGTTGGTGAAGCACCCTCCAAGAGGAAAAACGCTGAGAGAAGAAGGGAGCCACTTTTGAGATTTTAAGTATTTTTTCTCTGTTTATTTGCTAAGTTTTTCTGCATAGCTGCCTAGCTTGAGCATTTTCTGGCTTGTTAAACTTGATTTCTGTATTAGTAGCTGTATTTAGAGCACAACCAAAAGCTGTTTGCTGAATTTCCTGTTTGCACTTAATTTTAAATCGTTTTTTCTTAAAACTTGCATATTTTCTGTCCTTGACCTAGCACTCTTGTGTGGGGTCATTTACTGCACTGTTATAACTTGATATTACTTGTGAACCTCTGCTATCTCTGTATTAAAACTAAAACAAAAAAAAAAATCTTGCTTTTTTCCCACTTTTCTGAGAGTTAAAAAAGTTCAGTTACAGGCTTGCTGTTCCTGAACTGTTTGAAAGTTTCTGTGAGGCCATTTTTGCTAGGGCTGAAGGAGGGTCTCTGTGTTCATCAGTGGCAGTGACTAACATTGAGCAGCTTCCCTGCCCCCCGTGGAGGTGGTTACTGACTTGAAACTGTAGTTTTACTGGCCACTAGGGGTCATTTCCATAACTCCTTCATTTGTCCTCCGAGGAGTGGTTTAAGGCAGTAACTTGTAGTTTATTGGCCATTTTGGGTCATTTCCTGTCTTTTCCAGCCCCCTGCTATAAAGCACGCTTTAGCGCGCATTAGTGCGATTTAGCACGGAGTTGCCACTGCGGAGTTGCCACTGTTGCACACTAGGGCAGCTCCGGTTAAGCAGGTTTAAACTATTCGGGCTACCTAAAGTCCACTCTTCAAATTTTCCCTTAAAACTACCTTCCTCGAACTATACTACTGATCTAATCAGCGTATCCTATAATTAAAAAGATCATCTCTACTTGACTCCAAGTAGACTATTCTCTATCTGTTAAACGTAGCACTTGCTCCTACAGTACTTATTACCTTGATACGGCACTCTTGTCATAGATAGTACCCCAAAAAGGCAACCCCCCATTTCTCGGTCACCCACGTCCCCGGAATCTTTTTAAAGTTTTTTGTCTATTCCTTCTAGCATGTCGAGGGATCAGTTGCTAGTGTCCTCTCCTGCTCAGCTGGTGAACCTGGGAATATTGAGGCAATGTTACGATTGCCTCATGTACACAGACAACCCTCTCCTCTTCCCACAAAACACAAATACATGCGAGAGATGCAACTATACGGCCAAACTGGAGGCTGAGCTCTCAACATAGGACTGGCAAGACCAGTCAGGAGGAGAAGGTTACCACACACACTATAGACCCAGTCTCACATAGTACCATTACAACCTCAAATCATACACATAAACACACAAAGACATACTCGGAGGCTCCGATCAAAAATCTACCAAAACAGCAGAGGCCACCAAAGCAGACACCCAAACAACCACCACCTCAGAACACAACACCTGCAACACATAGACCTCACAGTCAGAGTGTCAAACAGTCACAGCCCTTAAGGCCAAACACAATGCCAGACACACTAGTCATTGGTGACTCCATAGTCAGACACACTGACGTCCCGCTCACCAGACTGAGTAAGGAGAAGGTCACAGTAAGCTGCCTGTCGGGTGCTAGAATCCGCCACATAACGCAAGCACTCAGGTCTCTCAACAGCAGGTACAAATATGACTCAGTCATTGTCCACGCTGGTGTAAACGACCTGAGGCGTACCTCCTTGGACTACATGAAAGAGACATTGAGGAGCTCTCTGATTATGTAGCCCAGGCAGGTATGACCCTGACCTTGAGCAGTATCCTACCTTCACCAAGAATGATGCCACAATACGGAGATAAGATGATCAGCTTTAACAATTGGCTTAAACACTGGTGTCATTCAAAGGGGATCCAGTGTCTGTCTGCCTGGGATGACATGCTGGACAAGCCACGCTGCTTCAAGGGACGGCTTGCACCTGTCACCCCTGGGATTCGGATATTGGCAAAGGCTCTTGCCACCCCATAGTGCCTTTTTAGGCAAGGCTCAAATTCTAAACCTACCACCCTAGAACACAAAAAGGAAAAAACTAAGGGTAATGCTGCTCAATGCCAGAAGTCTAAATCTCAAAATGCACGACTCGAGGCCCTTCTCAGTATGGAGAACATCGATGTCTGTGCTGTGACAGAAACCTGGTTCAAGGCTCCTGAGAGCACCCCAGCGCTATCAGGTTTTACCTCATATCATGCGTTCCGCCCCAAAATCCAGACAATACCAAGAAAGGAGGGGTATCCATATTCATCAAGGACACCCACACCTCAAGACTGGTGGCAACGCACGATGCATCGGAGACCATCCAGGTGCAATTAACCATAGGCAAGACTGCTCTGCAAATTGTAGCATGTTACAGGCCACCCTCACAAACTCAGGAACCTCACATGGCCTTCCTGAAAACACTAGAGGGATAAATGTATCACCAAACACCATCATACTAGGTGACTTCAATTACCCTAATATAGACTGGGATCACTACTCAAGCCCAAACACCCTAGCCCAAAAGTTCCTGGAATTCATAAACTCAAATGCCATGGAACAACTAGTCACCATCCCCACAAGAGGAGATAACATACTTGATCTCATCATCACGAACATGGGAGCACAATGTTCAACACCGGAGGTGTACCCCTCACTGGTGAGATCAGACCACAAACTAATCTCGCTGGAGGTCCTCATCCCACCCCACCTGAAATAAAAAGACCACAGTAAAGAACTTCTCAAAAGCCGACTTCACACTTCTAAAGACTAGTGTGGTCTCCTTTAAGGCCCCGAGCGGCGGAAAACAGTACTCAAGCCGCTGAATCACTTACAAATGCCTTCTACCAGCACCTGCAGGACTGCATGGATAAGGCAATCCCAAGCAAAACAAAGACTCTTTGTACCAAAGGCAAGCGTCCAGTCTGGTGGACCCCAGCCATAAACAAACTCTACAACAAAAGGAGGAAGCTACTACAAGATAGAGCAAAATCCTTAAAAGGTAAGACACCCTTGATCACTATAAGTAAAAACTAAGAGCTCTCATAAAATCATCCAAAGCAAATTTCGAGAGAAAAATAGCTAAAGACTCAAAAGACAATCATAAGGCCTTCTTTAGCTATGTTAGAAACCTGGGAGGAAACTCCCAGATATGCTCAGAGCTAGTTCAAAATGATGTGAAGATTACTGATCCTACAGACATTGCCAACATACTGGCTGACAGGTTCAGTGCAAACTTCTCCCAAAAGGAGAGATATCTATACCAAACGATTGCAGCCCCCAAACATCTCCAGCGCCCAAGTGAGAACTGCTCTCTCCAAAGCAAAAACACAGCATCCATGGGACCTGATGGTGTCCCCGGCTGTGTGCTCCATGAACTCAATGAGGAATTAAACCCACAGCTAGGACAGCTGTTTAATCATAGTCTTACCTCTGGATACGCACCCAGGAGTGGCGCACTGCAACTGTGGTACCACTTCACAAAGGCGGTGCCTCCACCGACCCTGGAAATTACCGCCCATTAGCTTGACAAGCCTTATCTGCAAAGCCATGGAGAGGATCATAATGGACCTCATAAATAAAGACATAGGGAATTTGCAGACTTTGGATCCAACCCAGTTTGGCTTTGTCAAAGGCAGATCATGCCTTTTAAACTTGGTTGACTTTTTGAAACAGTCACCAAAGCCATTGATGAGGGAAAGGCAGTCCATACAGCCTACCTCGATCTGGCTAAGGCCTTCGATACAATACCCCACTCGGGTATCATTGAAAAACTCATCAGCTTAAATGTCAACCTATACATCACAAGATGGGTTGCAAACTGGCTGAGTGACAGAACCCACAGGGTCAGAGTTGCTGGCGCCATGTCAGACTCAAAGCCTGTCACAAGTGGTGTCCCACAGGGCTCAGTCCTGGGCCCACTCTTGTTTGGCATCTACTTTTCCGAAGTACAAGCAAACACAGGAGGGTTATGGCTGACAAAGTTTGCAGATGACTGCAAACTGGGCGCCATAGTAGAAAACACATCTGACACAGATATCCTTCAGAAGGGTCTCACAGAAACGGATAACTGGTGCCAGAGCCACGGCCTAAAGTTAAATGCCAAAAAATGCATAGTCATACCATTCGGGAAAAACAAGGTTACCCCTAGCTACCAAATAGGTGGCAATCCACTGAGCACAGAAGAAGTTATCAGGGACCTGGGGACCCAGGTTGATAGTAGTCTGTCATTCGACACCCATGTAGCTAAAGTAGTTAGGAAGACCTTCTACATTGCCCACCTTATCATGAAGGGATTCTCATCTAGATCAAGGGAGGTCATAGTCTCCCTTTACTCATCACTCATCAGACCAATGATTGAGTACAATGCCCCATTCGGAATGTATCTGACCCGACACTTGCAGCAGCTGGAGAGGCCACAAAAGTTCCTCACCAAAAGGATAAAGGGTCTCAAAATCTGTCCTATGCTGCCCGACTGAAAGAACTCCAGCTCTATTCAGTCGCCACCGCTTGCTCAGAGGTGACCTTTGCCTAACATACAAGGCCATGTCAAACCCAGATTTGATGAATATGCTTCACCTCAAAAAATCTAGATCCATCAGAGCCACAAGGGCGGAGACTTAAACCTTGACACGGCTATTAATAGGACGTGCTGGAGGGATAGATTCATCACCCAAAGACTCCCTATGCTGTGGAACAAAATCCCGGTACATGTGAGGCAGAGCACCTCGCTGGCCTTGTTCAAGAGAAATCTTGACCAATGGATGGGAGATCGCAGATATACCCCAGGGATTACCTCAGTGTCACTGCTCGACAGAGGCACAGCAAAATAATGGGTATAGTTCCCCATACTAAAGGGGTGGCGTAAGCCACAAAACGATGGGCTAGGCTTGTAAATGCCCTCGGGCAGATAGCCTAGTATGAACCTATGAACCTATAATAAGTGCCAGAATAAGCACGAGCTATGTGTGACCTCAGTTTGGTTTACATGGGTATCAAAAACTAAATTATTTGATTCATTTGAAGAGAGCTAACTTCAAGATTCCAAAATCTCTAGAAAATCAACAATTCAATTAATTTGAAGAGAGATGACTCCAAGATTATAATACCCTAGAAAATTGGTGATTCGATTCATTTGAAGAGAACTGACTTCAAGATTCTAATACTCTAGAAGCTAGGCCGTAAATGGTTTGAGAAGATGATAGGACAGGGTAGAATGCTGCCAGTGTCCCAAAATATAACATAAGGCCTTCATTTCTTCCAGCTATTTAAGACAGGAAAATACACATGGAATCATTTTGTTCATTCCAGTACTTAATCTATGGTCCATGGTTGCTATGAGGTGCTGTGTGATACGTTATACAGGGTGGACAATGACTACTTGGTAAAATGCAAACTGTTTGAGAGAAAGATTTTATTTTCTTTTTATGCAGCCCTATGTCTAAAGATAAAATCCACTGTTAGTGAAAAAAATCCTCAGTAATAAATAAAAAGAAGCTTTTATTTATTTTATTTTATTTGCATTTGTTTACCAGGAAATTCTGACTGAAAAGAAAGTCCCTTTTCAGCGGAAGCCCAGGGAGGAATGCTCCTTAGACATTTACGTTGTATAACAAATGGAAAAATAATACAAGTTCAAAAATACAGTTTGCAAATAATGAACAATCAGTTTAACATTCAGTAAAGTAAGCAATATTAATAAGGAGCAGCAAAATATAAAAAATAAAAATTAAGATTAAAAGCTAAGCCAAATACACATAAGTTACTAGAATGCCACAGTTGCATATCTTACAAGATATATATGAGAATGTTTAATATATTCAAACTAAAAATCCTAAACTAGTTTCCTTTCCTGCACTTTCTCTACTTTTTTGAAGTTTGATTAATCCCTTGTAACACTATTGTATCCTCTTTCTCTTTAGTTGCTCCATGCTGCTATAGTTCCCCTGCTGTACTACTGTATGACCTGCATTTCATTGACATTTTATTGCTTATTTTAATGCATACTGCTCTGCCTGCCAAGTACACATTCAGTATAGTTTTGTGCTATTAAGTATAGTAGTACACCCCTTAAGTAGTTGTTTTTTCAATCCACTCAGATTTTCCAGGTAATATTATTTCATTGCTGCTTGCATTATATGCAAGTGATATCTGAATGGTATTCATAAACAGCATAGTACTTAACCCTACAAATGCATTGTATTATACCAACAGCATTATTAAGGAACAGTGAAAGAACTTGTATATTGTACAGTACATTAATACTAATCACTTACAGAAAATGCACATGGTTATCTAAGACTATTTTGTGGTGGATATGTTGTAAAGTCATAGCATATATAGCAGTTTACATTTTTTTCAGAAAGTCATGTTGCTCTGAATGGAGATTTTTGCCAAATGTAGCAGAACATTTAGCATATTCATTATTGTGGTTCAGATCCATGCATATACAGATTAAGCAATTAAATCAATAATAATGGAGTAAGTAAATGTTCATGAAGCAGAAGAGATGTAATTCTGTTGTTAATATGCATGCAAGACGATGAAACAGTAAAACCAATGAAAGTAAACCAGGTATGGACTTAAAGAGTGGCACATTTAAACTCTTCGCATTAATATCACCATTGTCCTTCCCCATCATCATCATCATCATAACTGATGGTTCAGATATCTACAAGACATAAAAGCAGTGGCATTTGGAGAGGTATGCATTGGTGCAAAGGTACATTAATAGTATCTAGTTTTGTTAAAAGTGTGTGGAATGTAAAATCAGAATAAGTGAAAAAAGGTGACAGGAAATTAAATAATTTCTCTCTTGACTGAATAGCCCTTTATTCATTCTTTAGGCTGTAAACAACATACCTTTCTAACCCAATTAAATAACATCAACATTGTCATGCTAGTAGTTTTATAACTATGATTCTGGTTTGTTACTATCTGTGTTATAAACCAGTACCAATTAAATATATCCATACGGTAAGGTGGTTATTTTTAAAATTCCAGTAAACTGTTAATTCTCCTGGCATATCTTGGTAATTAATTCTCGATATTATCCAATATTTGGCTTACAACTGGTCAACCATTCTCTCCCTTGTCTTATAATTCAGGGTAAGACTGCAGTTCATATAGTTATTGTTTTCACCCATGAAGGTTATTTTCTTGTCCTTCATGGTAGTGAAACTATGGGTTTCATTCCCCTCTCCCTCTCTTTCTATATGTGTGTGTGTGTGTGTGTGTGTGTGTGTGTGTGTGTGTGTGTGTGTGTGTGTGTGTATGTAAAGTAAGGGTGGGTTAAACTCCCCACATGGGGAATGAAGGGCAGTTTCCCCAAATGCACACACATAGAAATTTAGTTATGTTTCACTTGGTAGTTTAGCAAGTTTTAGTCTATCCTTTTTCAACCAATGAGTTTGCATTGAGCATATTTGCAGTTTACTTCTCTTAGTGGATCCAATAAGCAAAACTAACAGGGAAGGACATGCTGCATAATAATAATAATAATAATAATAATAATAATAATAATAATAATAATAATAGTCAATAGAACCAGAGGACAACCTCTTTCTCTTTTTCATTTCAGTTTAAGGACATTTAAGTGACACAGCTCAGGTAAAACATGGACATTAATAGCCTAATAAACTTTACATAACCCTTCCCTTACATATCAATCATTAACTAACTGAACTGAAAAGATTCTTACTCTTTGTAATTTTCACTTCTAACTTGATGTATCATTTTGGCAAAATGTTTCTAAAATAATTCCATCTCCTCAAAGATTTATAACAGTTATAAAATGAAGTGTTGTACTAACCAGCATAACAGAAAAAAATGGTTGCCTGTCCTGGAAGACACAGATCTCAGCAGCAGATGTATATTTCCAAATGTGTACTTTACTGTGTAGGAAACATTAACACTGAAATTAAAGTTTTTGCCTATAGCTATGTCAAGACTTCTATAATATTTTCAAATGTTTTATATACCAGCTATAATTTGAAATTCCTAGGAATATTAATTTTCACAGAATTCATCACTACAGATTTTCATTAGCTTACTTTTAAATTGTTACTTTTACAGCAAAATTCAATATTCCTAATGGCAATTTGATATTTAGCAACCTCAGTGTTTTTGTAATTGTTCTATGTTACAATCATTAGAAATCCTTCAGATTCTGCAGTGATCATTCTTTAACCCAAATTTAAAGTATATTAAATAATATTCACCTTATCATGAAGTCTATTATCACTTCATAATTAACCATTTTTCCTGATAAAGGCTGCCCTTTTAGTCTATTAGTTTTCCAATTCATTCTGTATGGATGTTTTTTCTAATCTATTATAAAATGATCATGAGGGATGGAAGCATATAAACTACTGAACATCCATTGTCTAAGGCTATATCTGCATAGTCTTAGAAACCTGCAAATTTGTAGAATATGATAATGCAGCTATAAAGTCATATTGATATAATTCTACATTTCCAGTCCTGTCAAATGTAATAAATGAGTTTGAAAGTAATCTTTCAAAACCTTTTCTTATCTCACATGGCAAACATAAAGCTTTGTATCATGTTAGTTAGCTCTACTGTAAATAACAGTCCAGCTTCAATTTTTGTACAGTGACAGTGCATTGAAGTTCTTTAGTGTAAGTTCAAACAATAATGCAGTGTTTCAAAAACTTAATCTTTTAAATCACAGTTAAAAAGACCTGGAACCCCATTAATTCTCAGCTTCCCTAACTTTAGTCAAGTGTGAACTAGATAAGGTTGGAACTTGTAGAGTATACTTCCTTACGGCTTATCATTTAATGTTTGCCACTGAGAATCACTGTACTCTTAGAGCACCACACTGCTTCAAGTTTTTTCAGGTTTTCAATATTTCTGTGGCTGCAAAATTATGAATTTAGTATGCATAAACAAAAGACTGTGACAGCCCATCAGTGGGGCCCCTTCAAAAAAATGTATTTGCAACTGTTTGAAACATTGACTAGTTGGTCTCATCTGGTTGAAGCTCTGACCAAGTGAAAGTCAATGAGATAGATTGGAAGCTTGATTCTCATCCCAGCCTCTGATTTGACAAAATAACAACTCAAAGCTGAACCCATTCTCAGTAATTTTTGAGCAATGCATTCTTGTAATATCTTTGTAAAGGAACAGCATCACATGATATCCAAGTCTGAAATACAGATATAGATAGGCCAAAAATGCCCTCTGCTTTTCAATGAAGCCTGTTATAAGTCACACTGTTGAAAAATATCGAAGATTTATTCTGATTAGCTTAACCAGAAAAAGACTTACAATTATCTTTAACTCCTATGGCCAGACTGTATTGTAAATTTGATACAGATTTACCAATAGCCATACTTAACTGCTTGCTAAGTTTCAGTCTGTTCTTAGTGTTGTCACTGGGATATATTTTATTAAAGTATATTAATTTTTAATTATAATATTTATGCATAATAGGAATGGGATCCTGCTGCTTAGTTTATCAAATGCTTTTACAACTATTTAATGATTTAATTTAAGTACATTATGGTCAAGCAAATTGTTTTTGTTATACAATAAAAACAACAGCTCAGTTAAATTCTCAAAGTTTAAGTTTTAAGTTTTTGCTATAGAATAAATATTAATAAAATTCAGCAGATCTGTTGTTAAATAAAGCCTTATAATTTCAGTTATGTATATCATCTTTAATATATTATAATCTACCCCTAAATAATTCCCTATAAATTCATTAATTTGTATTGTTTCTATTTCATAATTAGACTCAAACTAGGATACATATATTGCTGAACAATCACTTTAAAGTTTGTAAGAAAAAGGTCCAAGATTTTTTCTTCCTGTAGCTTTATTTAACAGATTATTACTGTGATAACTGATAATGCCAACTTAGGGGCATTTGAAACCTGCCAGTAAAGCATTACTTTATACAAAACAAATTTACTGAGATAATCCATAACATTTTTGTGTGTCTATGGATACATACTGATGATACTATCAATAAGGAATATTAAAAAAATACAGGTTTAGCACTTAGTGCAGACAATTAAGGCTATGCACAGCTAATGAACTGCTTTTTGTAGTCCAGAGTTTGATTCCTTCAGCCTCCATTTGTCTACTGTGTGACTCAATCAAGAACAAGTTACTTAACCAGAGAGTGGTCCTAGGGTTTCCCCTGAATGGTACTCATGTCCAGTAGGATTACCCATTTAGCAACTATAATTAAAAACAACAAAAAAGCATATCATGGTATTTAATAAGTCATAAGTTGCCTGCACCGCTTATCACTGAATCTCTACTTATAAGACTCTGTGGCATTTTTTTTTAATCAAGTACAAACTGGTTAGATTCTGTTCCTAATGGCATCATTCATCCACCCAGATTCTCTTTCTTTTGTTATTAAGTTCACCTTCTCCTAACAGGTTTATCTACCTATTATTACTTCCCTTTAAGGTAGCGTTACTTGTTCAATTATTGATTATATGTACTTCCTGCCATTATTGACCTCACAATTAAGGCTATTACCTTCCTTGTTCTGTTTCTGAATGAAGTCTGTTTTTATTTGCATTTGGTCTATGCTAGACTAAGAATTAATCCTTTTATGCACTTGGAGGATTTCTGTTTTCATTGTCAAGGACATAAATTTTTTAGTGATCTCTTCCTTCAAGTGTTACTTGACCCGTATCACCATCAGATATTGGCTGGTTATGGTTTTTAACTTTATTTATTTATACAGTATCATTTTGCATAATAAAATTGCATGACTGCCTTAAATTGCTATCAGCCGTAAATGCATCTTATTTTCACCATTTGACTCATATTCTTTATATGAATTTTTAATATCAGTAAATACAAATCTTTTGAATAGAACATTATCTCAGAACTCACAACAAATGCTAAATACTGACCAACTCTTGCGCTAATTCAGAAAATCTGTTTATGCTCACCTTCTAATTAAGATTTCCATTATCAGTGTTGAAGAATGTTTTACAAGAGACCTTTTTATTGCAGGATAGTCCTTACTCCAGACAAACTTAAATTCAACAAAACTAGCAATACATTTTTATGTAAATCTTTATAGTTTACAACAAAATAGTAAACCAGATATTTTTCCTTAATGCAAAATGTATTATGGATAAGCAGTAATGCTATGAGGTCAGTCATTTCTAGGGCATGTAAATATGAACACATACTGTGTAGATATGTATGACCACAAGCTACTGCTCACAAGTAGGTCATTCTAACGTGGTCATTTGCAACCTATTTAGTGCATATATCTTTCTTCAGGAACTTAAATAGTAAAATAAAAAAAACTGAGGATCTATAAAACAAATACTTTTAATGAGCTGAAGGTTCTCAAAATGTCTTGGTATTTTTCATCCAGCCTTCCTTTATTTTTTATTCATTTTTTGCTGCTATAAATGAGATCCAAACACACACACACACACACACACACACACACACACACACACACACACACACACACACACACACACACACACACAGGCAGATATTCCTGCCAATTGTTTAGCTACACTTAATGTAAACAAACTTTTTCAAAATCAAAACACTACTGCGTGCAGGTAGGTAGCTTTAACTAAAGCTGTGTCCAATATGGACATTACTTGTGCTAATGTCACACTGGGAAGTGACTGTTATACTGCCCATGTCTATACTTGAACCCAAACACAGGCAATAAACTTCCTCATAATCAAAAGTTGTCAGCAACTGTGTCTAATTACAGTAATGACATAATACAACAAAACAAAAGATCTCACTTAATCAGTCTGGTTACATCAATCACCATTCCAAGATATACATAACAGTTCAGTAGAAGACCTAGCCTACAGTGCAGAAATAAAGCAAGAGCAGTGTCTCTTCCTACTGACAAATCAGATCAGATGAAAGCCTTTGGTGCACTAATCCTGTGATGACAATGTCCCTGTATAGTGACACAAAAGACTGAAACAGGACAGGGCCTAATTAGTCTGCTATGTGCTAATTTGGGGACATTACTGCTTCGTTTTAATGACAAAATTATGTAGAATGGAAGACCTTGCTTACAGTATACCATTAATTGATGTTACTGATTTTGAGAAATGGCGTGGTATAGTAGACTGGGGTGCTCTTTATGGTGAACTAAGCACACAATATTGATGCTGCTGCCTAATGATATAAGACAGAAGAATGAGGTAAGCAATTAATTGTGTGATATTGGTGGCATAGTGCCCAGTGGCATGTTACAGTTCACAACGGACTTAGTTGGGGGTAGAGGCATGTTGTTAAGTTATATGGTATATGAGCTGGAATGATAAAGGTTATCACTAACCCTACCTAATGAGATAGTACACAAGTACTATGCTGCACAGATTATATTATTTATATATAGTATGGATAAAAATTACTGATTGATCAAAACCTTCTTCTAGTCATGTCTTATAGCAGTATAAACAAGATTACTTCCAAATCTCCAAATCTAATCAAAACAGTTATAAATTATCCAGCATCCAAAGAAAATTATACTGTATAACTATGACTTCTGCTGTCACTCATCAGTTCTTAAGATGGTTACTTTTTATGTCATGGTATTTTTCATCCAGCCTTCCTTTATTTTTGATTCATTTTTTGCTGCTATAAATGACAGCAAGTGACTTTGGCCATGCATATAAAGAGATCCAAACACTTAGAGTCATGTATACACAGACAGACACACACACACACACTTGCACATGCACACACACACACACACACACACACACACACACACACACACACACACACACACACACGCACACACACCCTCAGACTTTCCTGACAATTGTGTAGCTGCACTTAATGTAAACAAACGTTTTTCAAAACCAAAAACACTTCTGTTTTCAGGTAGGTAGCTTTAAAAATCTTCATCTCAGCCTTACATTTATAACGTAAACAATTGTACCTAAAACAAAAGAATTCATTGCAATTTTTTGTGATTATCAGTCTCTCCTTACACTCATAAATTAATTTTAAACATAACTAGCATTAACACTTTTGATTACAAATGCTTCTTTGTACACAGTAGAAAAGCTTCTCTGTGGGTTTACTTTGTAATTCAGTGACTGAGAGGGACAGTGGAGCTCCATATGTGGCTTAAGCAACAGAGGAGCATATTGCCTACACTCTGGAATTCCCACCATAAAGCAGCTAACAGGGGTTCCCAATGTCACCATATGTCACAGCCCAGACCCTGATATGTGGGTGACACTAGGACTCACTCAACATATGTGCAGGGCTATCATCTGAGCACAGTCTACTTCTACCCATGCTGACATGGAGATAATTGGTGTGGTGCACAGAATTCATGAGGATGTCACCCATTATTGCCAATGCCTTGGTGAGGTCATGGACTTAAAGGATGGTAAGTTGCTAAGACTTATGAAAACTGTAGTGGTTCATGTCATTGCAGTATCCACCTCTGTGTGGAAGATAGCAAGTGCCACCATCACTGTAATATCCAGCAATCTTGGTGATGACTAAGGGCAGGTATGTACATGGGGTTGTCATGTTAAAAGGTCTTTGCAGAATTCACTGTCGCTCCTGCATGTATTGGGAAATGTCACTGCACAACAGTACTTCATGGACAGTGACCACTGCCAGCCTTCAGAGGTGGAACATCATCCTAGCGGCATCGTACAGGTTCTGCTCTCATGGCAGTAGAACATCCATATCACAGGAGGTATGTAGTCCCACCACAACAGGCCAGCACAGTGGCCCAGGATTATGGTCACACAGTGGCACCCTTTCCCTGTCATAATCCTATTGTGCAATCTCTTTACAAACATGGTCTTATAGTGTCATTTCTTTCAAAGTCATGGAGGACACTGCCTCTGTCACAGAGTACCCCTTGCCAAAAGACCCAGCTTCACTAACATACCTACTATGGTGTGATGCCACCAATGTGTAACATTGTCTTTTGTCTCCAGTGTAAATGATGATAATGGCTGTGACCCACTGCACCCTCCCCCATGTGGTATATGAGAGATATATGATAAACAGTATGACTCGGCCATGCACAGCCCAGCATGGTCTTCAGTTAACACTGCATGCATTGTGTTTAGTTTATATTGCATGACACAGCACTGTCACAGTGTGCATGTCATGGGCCCAAACAGCTGTACTAGATGTCACTATGTCACCTGCCCTGCAATATACTATACCTGTCTTTTAGGACAGAGTAACAAGGCTACAATACACTGTCATTTCTGGAGGCTGCTGCTGGTTTGTTAGCAGCATGTGGTGGGGCAACTGTAGTGGGTCCAGGGGTTATTTGGATATATGGATAGTCTGTATGCTTCCTGGTAATCATGTCATGTAGCATGCAGCTAATGATGGGAGAATACTGAAAAGCCCCCATTAAACATATCCAGGCAGTGGAACTGTGCTTTCAGCAGGATAAACTGTATCTATCTATCTATCTATCTATCTATCTATCTATCTATCTATCTATCTATCTATCTATATATCTATTTATCCTTTGCTAGCCAGGTCAGTCCCACTAAACTAGAGGCCTCATTGCAGATGAGACAAAAAGTGGTATTTATGCTACTATGGAGATTCGGCCAGGGTAGCAGAGAACTTCACCTACTCTTTCCACTATCCCAAACGTTATGCGATGGGCCAGAGGGTAGTCACATTAGGGGTCTGAAAAGGATGGCAGCTGTGTGACATGAAGGTATATTGAATGATTATTCAAAAAAAGCTGATTGCTGTGGATGAACCATCTGAAACCTGAGCAGTTTTGTGGAGTCACATTATGGAACACTGAGACACTGGGAGAGAGGAAGGAGACCCTCATAGTGTTTCATCAGAAGTTATATATCAGCAATCACAGATTGCTTCCATTTGGTAAACTGAATATTCTGTTGTGGAGAATGGATCATGTCTTACATCTGCTACATCCAAAATGTATGCTCAGGCATTACAGATTGCTATAGCAAATTATACTGTTAGTACTGTGGAAAGTTCCTTCATATTGCTAGTGCTTCATATAATATCAAAATTAGACCAAGTTGTTGACCAGGGTTACGTATGGGACTTGTTGGTTGTTCCTTTGGGCTTGACTGTAAAAGGATATCAGAGCATTTATAGACATCAAATAAGAGCATTTTTGTGAGATAACTTTTGAATTTGCAGCTATTGCAGAATATTTTATAACTAAATGGAATGCTAAAGCAAATGTCTACTCTTGCTCACAATATTTAATTAATGGGTTGACATTTTTTTTTATAAATACTTTTTGTACAATTGTGATCACTGATATACTGTTCATATAGTAGAAAAAACATTTTACTTCAATGTATACTACTGACAATGATATCAGAAAATTTATGATAAAAGAAACTTCTGGAATGGGGTATGGGAAGTATGGATTATAATGAAAGTTAATGAGGGTAAGATCACTCATACTCCTAGTATGGTTGTGATTAATGGATTTGAAGCATATTTCATGTTTAAAAACAACAAAACCATGTTTCTTATGATCACTTAATATAAGAATGTATTAAAAGATAGTGTCCCCAGTACGGTAAAGTAAGACATACTGTGAATTCATGCAAAAAATATAGAAAATGTAAGTTGGTAGGGCATTTTGTGATTTAGTTACCCAACATTATTGGAGTGCGAGGGCTGTGTAAAGGATTTACCTGCTGCACAGACTGCATTCTTAGCATCTGTTTCACTACCTGTAGATGGTGGGCAGGAAGACGATGCTGAGGATAACGTCATGAAACATAGAAATTTAGATACTGGTAATGATGAGAAAAAAAAAAGAGTAATACTGGTGGGCAGACAGAGGATAGTAGAGAATGTTCCAAAAAGGAAAATTAAACAATGAACTAAAAAAAAATGTCAAAATTGTCAAAAAAGGGATAGGATGATTTTTTGATTGGTTGTTTAAATGTTAATAGTTTGACATATACAGGTACTACAGTAATGTACAGCCTGATGTTTTGATAGTGTTGACATTCTAGATATTAGGTCTCTTAATTTACAACAGCAATGCCTGGCTGAAGTTTTGTGGCTGGGTAAGATATTTTAATGTTTTGGGCAGGATACTATTCTGGAATTGCAGTATTATGTCACCCTGAATTTACTTTGCTAGATTTCATTGTACTTTTGCCTGAGTGAAGTATATTACTGGACTTCAAATTCTATTTTATTGTTGCTAAGGTTATTTTTTGTGTTTATACACATTTAAAATGTACAGAGGAACTGTTTGGTAGCTTGAAACCTTATGTTGTGTTTAATTTGCCAGTTTTACTTTTAGGAGATTTAAGTTGTCATTTGAGAAAAAAAAAACTTTTGGGAAAATACAGTCAGATGTAAAGTTATTTAAAGAAGTCCTTTGGCTTGGACACCTTTCTTTAGGACAATATTTAGGTAATACTTATATGAGTGGGACATTGCAAACTGAAACTGATTATTATGCCTATTCTCAAGCCTTGTTTGTAGTAGACAGTAAATTAGTAAAACGCATCTTTTCCCATGATGCTGTGCTTAGTGTCAGAATTAGTGAGAATGCAAAAGATGATAAGGGGCTTAAATATTGGCAGGTTGGGTATTTACAAGTAACGATTAGGAGACAGAATTAGCTATTTTATGGTTTCATCTTTATTCTCTTTTACCTTTTTGTTATAGTTGGCAAACTGGTGGATATTATCTAAGGAGAAATATAAAACATCTTATTTAATGGTTGAACAATGATTATTGGCCAAACAAAAATTATGTTATAGAGAGGTATGGAATAATTATTCTTTAACTATACAATGGTTATTGTGAAATGATCCTTTTGAAGTGGAAAGTAGGATACAACAGAATTGTGCAAGAATTGATATTATGTAATATAAATATACACAGCTTGGTCAAAGAACTAGGAATGATGTTTCCCCTTTACTTAATACTGTTAAGACAAATAAATCAAATTGATTTACTGAACTTAGAATTTTTTTCAGGTGATATTGTTCATCAGCAAGATCAGATTATGATAGTTGTAGACAAATGTTTAGATTCTGTGCTGTCTCTTTATGTTCCTTTTATATGAAAGTGCAATATTAACAGACTTGATTGGGACAGATCTGTAAAACTGATGGCTCCATTCTCCATAACAGAGTTAAATATAATCATTGCAGCCATCTAAGAATTCCTCACCTGGTTTGGATGGTATTCCTCATGAGTTTTATGTTAAGATGACTGATATATAAAAAAGTAAGTTTTCTGAATACAATCAATGAGTGGTTTCTTAATGGTATTCAGAAGGATAGCATAGTTGATGGTGTTGCTCAATTAATTTAGAAAAAAGATGATAAGACTAATTTATTTAACTGGAGACCATTAACACTGACATATACAGACTATGAAACTTTTTCTAGGATATTATATAAACGAGTAAGTAATGTTTTTCTTCCCATATTTGTGGATGATATATTTGGAATAAAAGGCAGGTTATGTTAATTATATTACATGGGATGATTGATTCCATTAATAAAAAAAAACTGGAAGGTTTATTATTGGCATGTGATATACATAAAACTTTGATATGCTAGCCTATGCATCCATTTGGAATGTTTTAGAGTGTTACGGTATAAATATCCAGCTGATTAATGTTTTATACAATGTATATAATTGCTCTAGAGTAACCTCTTTAGTGAATCATTGACTTGAAAAAAGAATATTGATACAAAAAGGAGTTAAGCAGGGGTGTCCGTTAAGTGGGCTTCTGTTTGGATAAGTTACAAACGCTTTTATTTCAGAAATATCTACCCTATGTTCATATAGCAATAACCCACGTCTGGGTTTGGGTAATGCTAAATTTACCCACGGTTGGCGTGGTTTGGTCCCGAGGGCAAAGCCCGAGGGACCAAACAAAGTTATACCATGACATTATTTAAGAAAAGAAGCTATTACTTTTCTTAAATAATGGCATAGTATAATGCCTGTTTGCTGCCCTTCCGCAGATGTCTGGCATCCGTGGCAGTTCTGATGTACTGCGCGCCTGCGCAGTACATCAGAGTTGGCAAAACGGAGAAAGCAAGATCTCCATTGCTTTTTTTTAGTGTTTCGCTATGTTACATGAGTTTAACACTAAAAAAAAGCAACAGAGATCTTGCTTTCTCCGTTGCTTTTTTTTAAAACACTGTCTCGCTATGTTAAATGGGTTTAACATAGCGAGACAGCTTTAAAATAAGCAACGGAGATCTCCGTTGCTTATTTTAAAGCTGTCTCGCTATGTTAAACCCATTTAACATAGCGAGACAGTGTTTTACAAAACCGAGTTATACTAATGGAAAAAAGTCCAGGCGACCGGACCTTTTTCCATTAGTATAACTCGATTTACAACGGGCACGCTGGCCAATCAGCGTGCACGTTTTGGGGAGGTCATGGTATAATTTGATTTTTTTCATTGGCAGATGTTCTTACTATGGTGGCTAGTGATAAGCACTGGATGCTTATTTTTTACAGGCATTACAGGTTTAATTATTTGAAGCTGGTTTGCATCTAAATAAAAAAAATTGCTGGTTATGGAAATGTTGTTGTTGTGTCTTTCAGCTTTTCCCGGTTAGGGGTCGCCACAGCTGAACTCCGTTCCGCTAATGATTGGCAGTAGATTTTTATGTGCTGGCTTGCCGGGCCTAACGCACAACCTTTAACGAAGGAACGCCCATTCACGCATGTCACATGCAGAAGACGCTCTAACTGAGAATCGAATGGGCAACATCTAACTGTGAGGCGACAATGCTACCACAGCACCACCACTGCAGTATTGGTTATGGAAATGTGAGGACATATTTTCCATTAGATTTTTGCATCTAGCATTACGATTTTAAATGTGGCTTTTAATTCTATTAATAATATATTTTTCAGTTTCAAGGCACTGTTACCTGGTTTATGTTTGGATTTACAGAGGTGGTCTTTATTTCAAATGTAATTTCATAAAAAAAAAGTTTTTTTATTTTGCATACTTATATTCTTAATCAGATGTTGTATATGGGGCAACTGTATCCATTTCCATAAATGTTGGAGAGTTACTTACTATGTTTACTTTTTACATTTGTGCTTGGGGTTTAAATTGAACCCCATTAAAATAAGTATAATTTGTAATGAGAAAGACTGAGGTTTAAGCTTACTTCATCCAGTTTTTTTTTTTAGCCTCTTTACATTTATATAAAATATTGCTAGAGTTTTCTATGTTATGCATAGGTTTTGTTTGTCAATTTTTGTGGGAAAAGTATAAAAGAAAGTGAACCTCTTAAACTGTAGTAACAGAATATATAAACAAGATACTGGGATGGAAATTGAGTATAAGTAATATACCTAGACATAGGCAATTATGGTATATAAAAATTGTGGCTTCATATTACTTTGAGAAGTCATGGGAAACTTTTGAGGAGAATATTAAAGATAGTATACATGAAAGACAAAAATGATTTTCAAAGGACATTGAGTTTCATGATTATTTGTGCAGATTATCATTAGTTAAATTGCCTGTGAAGGTCAAATGAAATATAAAGTACAATCACAAAGACTGTGCATTATATGTCCTGAAGAAGAATCTATTGATAATATATTGCTTTTGTGTCTTAGAGTTCAGCAATTTTGGAATATGATAATATCTTATTTCAATAAAAGTATATTAGTTCCTCTTACAATGAACATATTGTTTGGATGCTATAACAGTAAATTTAAATGTACTTGGGATAAGTTTGATAGAATCATAATGAGTGTTACTTGGATATTATGGAAAATGCAATGGGAAAAATTAACGTACAACACATTATGGAACAGTTCCTTGGTTTAGGAAAAGTAAAAAAATGACTGTCACATACAATGTTTGGGAACAACATGCCTTTACAAAATGTTAATCATATATTCTTTATTTTCTGTGTAAATATCTATTTATTTTTGATATATGTGTGTGGATATATATATATATATATATATATATATATATATATATGTGTGTATATATATATTCAATGTCTTGTATTATGTTTTATAAATAAAGTACCTCATCTCTTTCCAATATGTGCCATGGGATCTTTTACATCTACCTGAACTACCACCAACTCAAGCAGATGGGACCTTGGTTTAACATCTCATCTGAAGGACAACATATTCAGGACTTCAGCCCCCTCATTACGCTGCACTACAGAGCTAGCCACTCAATGGCATAAAATTGGCTCTAAGTGATCTGGTCACATTGACTAATGTCACCAAATAAATGGGCTGGGGTATTTGATAGTGATAAGTGGGTTGAGGAACCAGCCTATTCTGGTCTACACCAGGGACCCATGCTAACAGCAGGAGGAGTCTATTTGCCCTTACTGGTAATTGTATACCCTCTATAAGTCTTAGCAGCCCTGGGTCAATAAGCAACTGATTTGCCAGTGTCCATTTGCTCATCTTGGGTTGTCTGGGATAGCTCTGTTGAGCAAAACTGGATGTCAAACCAATCAATTTGCCAAACATGAACTAAGGATTGCTATACACAGTATAGTTTCACTTACAGAATGCAGTTTGGAGGTGGATGACATGATGGCAAGGATGAGACTGGACTTATTCTGTATCCAGGAGACAAAATGGAAAGGCAGTGTAGCAAAGCCACTTGGTTTCTGATATAGAATCTACTACTCAAGGAGATGACAGATTAGAAATGGTGGGGGAATTGTGGTAAAGGAGACTCTTCAGAAGACAGTGAGGGGTGTTATCAGAATTAGTGACAGACGTATGGCAACTTCAGTGTAAGGACAGGGCCCTATTCATAATCGCAGCCTATGCCCCACAGAAGGAATGTGATAGTGAGGAAAAGAGTGAGATTACAGCACCTACTAGTTAGTTACAGCACCTACTAGTTAGTTACAGCACCTACTAGTTAACGCAGAACAACATGCGTTGGTGTTGATAATGGGGAACCTAAATACACATATTAAATATATATTTATGTATCTATTGCTATTTAGTTTATTTTTTTAATAATATACATACATATGTGGTGTAAATGGGTATCTATTTATATATGTTTGTATGTGCACACAATGCATTTTGTGGTCTTAATGAAGTTTTTTCTGAATGTTTTTTGTTAAAATTTTACATAGGTTCAGAGGTGTGTACTAGGCCAGTGACCCTGGAGCCTTTACAAGCCTAGCCCATAGAAGTGTCTGGCATCATGCTGCCATTAGTTCCTGGTGCCTCTATCAAGTAATCCCCAGGGTGAACTTTCGATTTCCCATCCACTCATCATGATTTCCCTTGAAAAGGACCAGTGAGGTGCTCTGCTTGACATGTATGGAAAGTCTACTCCAGAGCACGGGCAGTCTCTGATTTATGAACCCGTCCCTCCAGCATGTTCTGTTGATTGTGGTAATGAGGTTGAGGTCCCTGGAGCGTGTGGTGTAGAGGGATTGAGATTTCTTTAGGTTTAACATTTCTAACAGGGCTGGGTCAGACATGGCTTTGTAAGTCAAGCAGAGATTGCCTCTTAACAGATGATATGAGACAGAGAAAAGCTGCAGGTTTTGAATCTGTCCATGTAGGGCATTTGTTTAAGGCCTAGGATCCTCTTCGTGAGGTACTTTTATGGCTTTTCCAGCTGTTGCAGGTGTTTAGTAAGGTACATGCTAAATGGGGCATTATACTCGATGATTGGTCTAATGAGGGAAGAGTTGAGAGAGATGATGACCTCTTTCTTCCTGGATGCAAAACCCTTGATAATGAGATCTGCCACATAGAAGGACTTTCTGACCAAAGTGGCAATGTGGTGGTCGAAGGAGAGGTTGCTGTCAACCTGTGTCCCCAGATCTCTTATAACACCTTCAGTGTTCAGTGGGCTACCATCAATGTGGTAATTAGTGGGAACTGAGTTTTTCCCAAAGGGAATGATGATGCATTTTTGGCATTAAGCTTAAGGCCATGGTTTTGACACCAGTCATTGATCTCAGTGAGGCCTTTCTGTAGGATGTCTACATCACTTGGGGAGTTAATAATGTCTCCCAGCTTACAATCATTGGCAAACTTGGTCAACAATCGTTGGCAAACTTGGTCAGCCAGAGTCCCTCCATGTTGGCCTAGACTTCTGAGTATCAGATGCCAAACAGAAGAGGACCCAGGACCAATCTCTGTGTGACTCCAATCGTGACTAGTTGGCAGTCTGACTTGGAGTCTGCTACTTTCAAACTGTGGTTCTATCTGTGAGCCAGTTTGCAACCCACCTAGTGATATAGGGGTTGATGCCTAGTTTGATGAGTCTATCAATAATTCCTGAGTGAGGAATGGTATCAAAGGCCTTAGCCAGATCAGGGTAGGCTGTATGAACTGCCTTGCCCTCATCCACAGCTCTGGTGACTGACTGAACGAAGTCAACCAGGTTGACCAGGCATGATCCACCCTTCACAAAACCAAATTGTGTGGAATCTAGAGTTAGGAGATTCCATATATCCTTGTTAATTAGGTCCATGATGATGAGCTCCATAGCCTTACATATCAGACTCGTCAGGCTAATGGGGCGATAGTTCTCAGGGTCTGTAGTCGCTCCTCCTTTATGAAGAGGGATGACTGTAGCAGTTCACTATTTGGTAGGGACAAAGCATGAGGTGAGGCTGTGATTGAACAGGGCACACAGGAGTGGTGCCAGTTCACTTTGTAGTTCATGTAGAAGACATCCAGGGATATTGTCGGGTCCCATGGAAGCTGTATTCTTGGCTTTGGACAATGCAGCTTTAACCTGTGCTGCAGTAATGCTGGGTGCCTGGCATTCTTCCGGTATTGAGATTGGTCTCTTGGGGGGTGGAGTAAAGTTGGCACTGAATCTGTCAGCCAGTATATTGGCAATATCTGTTGGCTCAGTATAGGAGATACCATTGTGCAGTAACTCAGAGCAAATCTGAGTATTGCCGTGGAGATTCTTGATATAACTGTAGAAGGCTTTGTGGTTGTTTTTAGTATCTGCCACAATTCTGCCTTTGTAGCTACCTTTAGAGGTTTTAATGAGGGATCTCAACTTTTTGTTTAGGTTAATAAGGGAGTTTTTCCAGTCTTGGGGCTTCACCTTTTTCTGCAACAGTTTCTTCCTTCTGTTGTAGAGTTTGTTAATGGCAAGGGACCACCAGATTGGCTTCCTTTTTTGGAGGAGAGCATCCTTGTCCTGTTGGGTATAGCTAGTTCCATACATTTATATATGTGTTTGTACAGTGCACTGGTGTATGATTCAGCAGTCATGCACCTGTTTTAAATTTGCATGGGTGCTGTGAAGTTAGCCACCTCTGTTTTTAGGAGCTCAAAGTCTGCTTTTGAGAAGGATTTCATGGTGGTTATCTTTGCTGGTGATGTGAGTGAGATGTGGATTTCCATGGTTATTAGTTTGTGGTCAGATCTAACCAGGGATTAACTGACTATTGGTGTTGAGCAATGGTTGCCCATGTTAGTAATAACCAAGTCAAGGATGTTGCTTCCTCTAGTGGGGGTAAGAATGAGCTGGTCCAGTGCATTGGAATTAATGAATTCCAGGAAGCGTTTGCCAAGTGTATTGGTGCATGAGTAGTTTTCCCAGTTGATGGAGTGGTAGTTGAAGTCACCCAGTATGAGAGGGCTGGGTTGGACCCTAATAGTTTCCAGAGTGCTTAGGAACATGGAATGAGAGTCTTGGGACATGATTGGGGGCCTATACAGGCTGCTACCGGAATTGCCATCTTACCCACTGTTAGTTGTACCTGAAATATCTCTGATGCGTTATGCTAGGCTACTAGTCTGGAGGTGTGCATATCCTTTATGAATATGGAGACGCCACCACCTTTGGAGCTTCGGTCCATTTTCTGGGGCTGAAAGATGTGGAATGAGTTATAGCCTGGGAGCGCAGGGCTGCTTTCTGTCATTTATAAGTTAGTATTTTACTATTTATGATAAACAATTCAATATTTTATTTTAATATAATATATTATATTACTTTTGAACATAGGTATGCATTATATAATATTCTGTAGTTAATTTGTAATCCCTCTTATATCATTTCCTTGCCTTTTCCAACTATCTAATTTTTATGGGTGAATACCCCTTTATATACAGGCTGGAGGTTTAGATGTAGTTGTTCAAATGGTTTCCTAATCCTCCAATTATCCAACAGTTTTTCTTCGGTGAAGTATGGGCTAATGTTATATATATATATATATATATATATATATATATAGTGTGTTAACATGACTGTTTTATTCTGATGAAGTCTACAGTGTTGGACAAAAGCACTTACATTTTTAAGTATAATTACAATAAAGACACTCTTGTGTCCATTTGGTGTAGACCTTTTATTTTGGGTATTCTTCTTGTTTTTTTCATTGTTCCTGGACAGAGAGAACAGGATATGAAGACTCTTTCTGTCTGGCAAATGGCTTGAAGGTGGCCAACACTTGGCTTAGGAAGAGAAAGGCTGTCACAAGATCTCATGCAAGGATGTCCAACATGCAACTCAGGTAGACCTATTTCTCTAAAAAGATGATGAAATCTACAGAGAAGAAAGAACCTGCTATAAATAAGATATGTCATGTAGTACTGCCTTTTACATCTGATAACTAGAATATAATCAACATTATCCAGAAGAACTGGTACATGTTGATGTCCATTGATAATGTTTCTCAAATTTCGGGTCCACGCCCGAGCATTACATACAAGAATATTAGATCTATATGAAGAAGAGTATGCTACCAGAACAGTGATGAACAGTATGTCAATGATCCCAACAAGGTGGGGACCTTCAGCTGGAGGTGGGGTAATATTTGCTTGTGTCTAGCCAATACCAATCATTTTGTTCATCCTAGAACAGGCAAGGTTATGACACTTTGGGGTTATGCCAATTGCTAGATCAAGAATGTGATCTATTTAGCTACTTTCATGAAATGTCCCAGCTTTTTCATAGGAAAAACGAACAGGGCACATAGGGACAAGATCAAAGAAGATTTATACAAAATTAAGAAGGAAGATACAACAGTGGCCACAGCTAAACATGTAGTTGAACAAGGAGTAGAACATCATTCCGAATTTATGGTACTGGACACTTCGAAAGAAGACAACAGAATGAGCGACAAGAAGAATAAAACTGAGAAGATTGAACAAGAATGGATCATTCAGTTACAAGCAGATCAGCATTATGGACTGAATGATACTGTTTCCATCAAACCTTTTTGAAATCTAGACCATTGCCTCCCTAGGAATTTTTTTTCACTCCATTGATTGGTTATTGGACTCCAGTAAAAGGGAATGATGGGCTGCAATATCCTTCTTTCACACTGATTCCTTTGATTGGCTCTATACACATAGATGATGGTTCTTTATCAATGTCAGGCTTGTTTACACTCTTTTGGTACTTTTAGGATCTATGCCCTTTCACTGGCATTGTTTTGCAGGTGTATAACTCAATTATCATAGTTGTTTGTATGTTTTAATCGGGTAAGGTATTTTCATTTTCATTTTACTGATTGAATAGTGCTTCTTAAGGTTATAAGACCTGAAGGTTGTAAGCAGACATGTACATTTATACATATAACACTTGAAGGCTGATGTTTTTAGTAACATTAGCCAGCTTGTATTCTTATAGCTTTTAAGTTACATGTGTATACATGTACTTTGTTTATAAAGATTGTGACTTTAATAGCATATCTGCTTAGGTGTGTAGTTAAGTTTCATACTGAAGTTTCTTTTTTTTACCCCTTTCATTGGTTATTTGACTCCAGTTAAAGGGAATGATAGGCTGTAATATCCTTCTTTCACACGGATTCCTTTGATTGGCTCTGTGCACATAGAGGATGGTTCTTAAGCAACTTCAGACTTGTTTACACTCTTTTGGAGCTTGCAGGATCTATGCCCCTTCACTGACCTGGTTCTGCAGGTTTATAACTTAATCAGCACATTTCTTTGGATGTTTCTATCAGGTAAGGTACTTTCATCTTTATTTTACTGATTGAGTAGTGTTCCTTAAGGTTATAAGACCTGACGCTTGTTAGCAGACATATACGTTTATACATATAACACTTGAATGATGGTTGATGTTTTTAGCAACATTAATCAGCCTTTATTCTTAAGCTTTTAAGTTTCATGAGTATACATGGGCTTTGCCTATAAAGACTGTAATCATAACAGCACACCTGCTTAGATGTTTACTGTGAAGTTTTATGAATGCAGATACCCTGGTGTTTATTCTTTATTCTTTTATGTATTCTTGTTAGATAGCTGATCCACTTATGTTGCAGCGCAGCAGTTTGTTTTTAACTGTTTTTTATGATATGCATTAAGGAATTTTTACATTTTATTGAGATGCTGTGCTATACTCAAAGAATTGACTGTACTGTTTTTTTTTCTTTTTTAGGTTAGAGCCACTTGTAAGTTTTGTATGTTGGAAATACCTAGCAATTCTAAATGTAACAGATATGAACCTGCAGCTTTTATATGTTTTCTTTATGTAGAGAGCTAAATTAAGCAAGCATACATAAGACATTAGATATTCATTCATTCAGTTTATTATGTCATTCTGGCAATCAATTGGTCTGATGATCCTTTTCTTGAGTCTCATGGAACCATATTTAATGGGTTTGGACTTCTATATCCTACCATGACCAAGCACTTCATACTGTTAGAGCTAGATGATGAGTAGATAAGTAACAATTGTTTATATATATTTAAGTTATACTAGAAATTATAGTTTGTTTTATTTTTTACTATACATTGGTAGATAGTGTATTGGGTAATTTGCTGTTAGAGCTTCTATAGCTGATTGGATAGCTTGTTACGCTGCCATAATTGGAATCAGTCTCTGATTTGCTCTTTGGATTTTAAATAGTGAGTGTTAATCTGTGTACTTTTAAAGACTAATGGAGTGTTGAGGTCAACGTGAAAGTGCTTACTAAGGTATAATAAAAGCTTTTTTGGTTTATTTTACATAGCCGTGTTTGTTGTCACTCAGGTTTTATTCTAATATTACTTTATTGCCAAAATTAAGAAGTTTAAGGGGGGACTCTGGAAAGAGAAGTTGGATAAAGGAGAATTAATTTGGCAATTAAAACTGAGTGTGGATAAAATGCCACAGCTTAATGGTTACCTGTCAATTAATTCAGTTTTAAAAAAGAAATGTTATGAAATGTTCATGCCTGCTCTTAACTAAACTCTCCAAACTCTACCTATCCTCCTCCTCTTTGAACTGGTTCTCTAGCTATCCAACAGAAATCAAGCTGTAAAGTGGAAAAAAGCAACTTCCTCCTTCCTAAGTACCCCTACCGGAGTTCCACAAGGCTCCATACTGGGTCCTCTACTCTTCAATATCTTTATTAATGACTTCTACAAAGCTATCCCTTTCTCTAGCATCATCCAATATGCTGATGATTCTACTATCATCTGCTCTGCCTCTTCTATCCCCACTCTACAAAAACTTACTCAAGACACCTTTTCTTCCACAGAGCAATGGATGCTAAGCAATCATCTAGCTCTCAATGCCACCAAGACCAAACTAATGTTATTTACCCCCTCCAAACTCACTCCCCCCAACATGAACTCATTCTTAGTTACTAGTCAAAATAACTTACCTCTCGAAATAGTATCAGACACCAAACTACTCGGGGTTCAGATCGACAACCAACTAAAATTTAATTCCCACCTACAAAAAAACATCAAAAAAACACATCAAAAGATTGGCATGCTGTATAGACAAAATGCCTACCTTACATCCACCACTAAAACCACTCTAGCTACTTCCTTTCTTATCCCCTCCCTTCTCTATGGTGCCCCACTACTTACTAATCTTCAGTCCTCATTAAAGAAACAGCTCACCTCATGCTATAATAAAATTGCTAAATTCGCTACCGCTCATAGGTCTTCCACTCACCACTGTCTCTCCCTCCATAAACTAAAATGGTTAGAACTTCCAAACTATCTTACTTACACTCAACTAACTCTAGCCCACAAGCTGATTCTAAACCCCTCCAACTGTCCCTCCCTTGCTTCTGCCCTTTAAATGCACCTACCAAATAGAGTGCTAAGGTCTAATAATCAAAATCTACTAGAAGTGCACAAACCCACTCATCCCCCAGGCAAAAACCTCCTTTCCTTCAGCCTCGCTCGCCTCTGGAACTCTCTACCACCTAACATCCGCATTACCTCTAACCACTCTACCTTCAAGAAGTCACTTTTCTTACACCTAGCATCTCAATGGGAATGCTCTTGCTCCCACCCCTCATAACCAACTCTACTAAATGCCCTTAAATACCATAACCTACTTTATTCACCTACTATGTTTGTTCATTAATCTGCATTTATGTTTTGCTTTTTGTTCCTTCAATTGCATGTACCAAGGCTTTTACTGTCTAATTTTAATGGACATTATGTTTTTCTACTACAATGTATCTAGAAATTACTGTCAAATGTTAATGTACATTTATTTTATGTTTTGGAGCTTTTCTCCCCAGGACTCCATTGAAAACGGGTTCTTCAAGGCCCAATGGACTATCCTGGTAAACCAACTGCAATAAATAAATAAAAATAAATAAATATAATTTTCAGGTTATGAATATATACATTCATCATTTATTGTTTTATATTTTACACAAGCTAAGTGGCTGAATTTTTATACACTGTTTATATCACTTGATAGGGTGGTTTTGTGCATGTAAAGCATAGTGATCATATTTAAAATGTATTAGGTTTGGAATCATATTTTTTAAATTAATTTAATTTCCTGGTTTATGCCTCATGATAAAAT
>NC_056737.1:700422654-700450154 GCF_019279795.1 Protopterus annectens | reverse complement strand
GTTAATTTTTTGGATTTGGAGCTATAGGACGAAGAAACTGGGTTTATTGGAAGAAAGTTTAAGGCGGGGTCTACAGTTTTTGCATGGCTCTAGTTGCCATCCCCCCATCTGATTTCATCTTTGGCATACAGTGAATTCCTGAGAATAAGTAAGTTGTGTAATGTGGACAAAGATTTTGATGAAGAAATTCAGTACTCAGTTAAAATGTTTACACAAATGGAGTACGACAATATAGATGTGGAACAAGCCTTAAATAGGGTCAGATTAAAACGTTATAAAGGTATAGATTTGAACAAAAGAAGAAACTCAGTAAATGCATATAAAGGAAGATTTTTATTTACTGAATGGATACATTTTGATAAGACAGTAGATAAAGGGCATAGAAAAAATAATAGTAATGATAAAAATATATTTTGTGGCCATTTTTAATGTCCAAGAAAGAGGTTAAAAGCACCAAAGACCAAGAACACAAAATTCCAGGATGGCTGAGCGGAGGCAATAATTCCAATGCTGTTGACACTAGTACGAAGTTTTATTTAACCAAAACACACGAACCACAACGTTTTACACAAGCGCTTTCACTCGGTTCCTACCGAGCTTTGTCAAGTATAATGAAAGCAGCCTAAATGGCAATTTATATACATTCACTTAATTCAATCTAATTTATTACATATGCAAATGATTTCTTAAAGTTGTACTGTTTGGTATTTAAAAACATTTGTTTGAAAATATAAAGGATACTTTATGCATTGTGTCCTAGTGACCTATAATGCTGTGTTGCTTAAAATAAACCTAGAATTTTTTTGTTTTTTTATAAAACATGACTTGTTGTCGTACATCTTGATCAGTGCAACATATTACAATCGTGTTTTTTGTTTGCACATATCTTAAATAGGAAAAGAAAGGAAAGAAGAGGGGGGGTAGGGGGGTAATGGAAGGGAGAGGGGAATGAAGGGATAAAATTAATAATCTTTTCGATTAACCAAAATATATGACATTTTTTATATATATGTATATATGTAGCAGCAAAGCATATGTGGATGTACAATAATTATTGTTAAAAATAGAATCTTTATAGCAGCAGAGCATATTTAAATATAATAAATACAATAAAAAATACAATAAAAAATACAATAAAAAATACAATAAGAAAGGGGGGGTTTTTTTCTAAAAACTATTTTAAAATGTTTTAAATAGGTTTATTTTAAGCAACACAGCATTATAGGTCACTAGGACACAATGCATAAAGTATGCTTTATATTTTCAAACAAATGTTTTTAAATACCAAACAGTACAACTTTAAGAAATCATTTGCATATGTAATAAATTAGATTGAATTAAGTGAATGTATATAAATTGCCATTTAGGCTGCTTTCATTATACTTGACAAAGCTCGGTAGGAACCGAGTGAAAGCGCTTGTGTAAAACGTTGTGGTTCGTGTGTTTTGGTTAAATAAAACTTCGTACTAGTGTCAACAGCATTGGAATTATTGCCTCCGCTCAGCCATCCTGCCATTTTTAATGTGCTAAGTCAACAGACTGCACAGGTTTTGCATTATTATTGGCCTATGTTGCTTAAAGACTGCAGTTTGGAAAAATGTTTATCAAATAAACTTTTAATTTCCTATAGAAAGGGTCATAGTATTTTGGATATAGTAGTACACAGCAAATTTCAAATGCCTGAAATCCAGGTTAATTATAAGATTACTCTAAGGCATGGCACTTTTAGGTGTGAGAAATGTTCTATCTGTCCCTATGTTGTGGAAAATTTTCCTACTATCAATAGTATACATTTTTACCCGAATGGTTGTTATACATGTACTACAGAAGGAGTTGTTCATGCAACAAATTTTATATAGGTGAAAGTAAACACAAATTTAAAGTACGTTTTCAAGAACATATTAGGGACATTAAAAAGGTTAGCTGTGATAACCTTTTAGCAGTGCATTTTAGGGAATTCCATTCTAATAATTTTAAATTATTGAAAGGTTGTATTTTAGAACATGTGGATGTTGTTTTAGCTGACTATACTGCAACAAAAGAGAAGTTATTGAATAAAGAATAACTTCTCATTCTGAAATTTGACACTCTAATTCCTAAAGGTCTTAACGTTGAACTTAACTGGAAGTATTTGATTTAATTAGATTAATTAATTTATTTTTTATTTATTTTATTTTACATTTGATGACCGGGAAAGTCCGACTGGACGTAGGTCCATTTTCAGCGGAGGCCCGGGGAGAAAAGCTCCATATATAAAATATAAACAGAAACAGTAGTACATTCCCATACAATCATATTGGAACATATTTAACATTTTCACATAGGTGAAGTATAACAAAAAACCTTCTAAATAACATTGTTTGGAAAAATAAGTAATTTAAAAACCTTGTTTGTTAAGAATTAAGTAGTTAACAGATAAGTGGTGAAGGTTCTGCAGGATCATAGCAGTACTGAAAGGAAAGGGAGTTAATCTGGGGGGTCACAAGGGCACAGCCAATTGCTAGAGTAGTGGGTGCTAAGTAGTTTCTTGAATAGTGAGACAGAGCTGGTAGAAGTTATGTGCTTTGGGAGAGAGTTATTGTTTTATTATTTGATTGATTGTGTATATATCGGGTATGTTGAGTTTTACTGTATCTTGTACTCCATGAAGGCTTTTAGCCGAGGCGCTAGGGAGAGAGAAGTAAATAAATATTTTCCTGTTTGAAGACTGGTGGCCTTTCCTTTTGTGGTTTTATTGTGTTGCCATTGTTTTTTCTACAGAGGTTGTTTGGCACAATCTTAAACCCCTCCTCCATCCATTACAGTACATCAGACCTGGACCTGGCTGCACAACCTCCAATCTTCTTAGATTTAGTAGTTAGATAAATACTCAGTCAATAAAGCCACACATTCATTAGTCCTTCATAATTCTTATAATTCATGAAAGGACATTCATTACAGTTTCATAATTCTTATCACTCAGAAAATTATAATATGTATGCATAAATCAGATGAACACATTTTAGGGCAACCCAGGAGCACTACCTGGTTAAATAACTTGCTTTGAGTGACACAATAGGTAAATGGAGGTAGAAAGAATTAAACTATGTAGCATTGATTACAGCAACCAACTGATTAGGAGCAGAGAGATATAGTCCTCTGCATTGGCTGTCAGACCTTTACTAATTTCTTCATTTTCTGGTAAATCTGTAAGGGTTACAGTCATTCGAGTTTCATAGTTCTTTTTTTATGAAAATGCATGCCAATGCAAACTTGTCGTTCTGTTAACTTTTTAAGAGAATTAGAGTAGTCTGCCTCTCATCTGTCTTCAGTTTTGCAAAACATATCTGGTTGTGTCTCATATTTATTCCCTGTTTTTTTAACATCCTTTTTCTGGTACAGTCAGTTAGTAATGATGAGTTTTATAGTCTTATTGTTCAGAAAATGAATGTCTATGTAACACCTGTTATTCTGTTAACTTTCTTTTAAGTGCATTAGAGCTGCCTGGTACTGAAAGATTTCTGCTGTTAATAAACTGCATCCTATAGTTAAAAATATTGGGCTTCAATCCTTAACCTCCAGTTCCCCACTGTGTGACTTAGAGCGAGTAATTTAACCAGACTGTGCTCCTAGATCATCCCTGAAAAGGGAATCACTTTTCCCAGTGAGTTGCTTGGTTAATAAATAGGTAAATTAAAATAAAATAATATTTAAAATTTGTTCCTTTTGCCGGCATTGCCATCACATTATTTTGGCTTCATCCAGAATTCTTCAACAAAGAAGTTGAGAATTATTTTGGTCTGATCTTGTAACATGTGTGGCCTTCTGGCAATTTGTTGAGGATTGTATTCACTAAATAATAACACGCATGTGAGTTTCGGACTTTATATCTATTTATTTATTTATTTATTTGACATTTGTTGACCGGGTTAGTCCAGCTGGGATAGAGCCCTTTTTCAGTGGAGACCCGGGGAGAAAAGCTCCACAATAAATACATACAATAAAGTTGACTTAGTATTCAATTAATAAAACAAGAAACATACATAGAATAACTAAAGCAGGTTAAAATACATGGAAATAATGATAATAATAATAATAATAATAATAATAATAATAATAATAATAATAATAATAATACTGTCCTTCAGAAAATGTTTGCTAGTTCAAAGTTTGTTATTTTAACAACTTTCTAAGCATCTAAGATAAATATTTAAAATCTGTTCTTCACGTTGGGTCTTCATTTCTGATTCTTGAGCTGAGAAGTTGCTATGGGAGGGAGGCATTACAATAGGCTGTACTCTATGTTTCTGACAGAAGTAAGTTGAAGTACACTTCTAGGCTATTATTTATGAATTTATGGTCGTGTGTGCATGCTTGCATGCATGTGTGTTTGCTTAAACATGTGTGTGCAGAGGGTACAGTTCTCAACTGTTCTTGATTTTTTTCCTCATGTGTGGTCTGCTGCTCATATAATTCATACCCTTCAGAAAATGCCTGCTAATGCAACACTGTTATATAGCAATTTTCTAAGCATATAAATCCAGTCTTCTCTGCCATCTCAACTTCTTAGCAACTTGCAAAGTATATAAGTCCAGTCTTTAAATACTTTACCTGATTCTGTGTCCTTATCTCTGATTCTTCAGTTAAGAGTTTAGAACATAATGGTACAATGGATTCTTGCAACAACAAGCTGAAATGCAGTTCAAAATCAATATTTATGTATTTGTACATTTGTTTGATTATGAACAAGCATTAAAGATGGTACATAGTCATACAAGGGGCTGTAACTGATGATGACCTCTGTGCATGTGTAAATGTGTATGTGCATGTGTATGAATACTTGATTCTTGCATCCACGAATAGTTATGGTATAAAAGAAGGAAGGACTTGAGTGTTATACACAGGAGTATCATCATATGAGCCATGTTATTTAGGTAGAATCCTTGTTTTCCTTGTTTTGTTGACTGCTGTTAGTGCGTTTATTATTTGACTGTGAATGAACTGTGCTGCATAAAGTGCATGAATTTAATGTTAATATTTTAACAATATATATATATATATATATATATATTGTGTGTGTGTGTCTGTGTGTGTGTGTGTGTGTGTGTCTGTGTGTGTGTGTCTGTGTGTTTACTCGGTGGTATAAATCTTGTCTCTAGATGATTGTCACTGTTGAAGTGACACCCTAACCGCATGTGCAAGAATGGGTAAAAGGGGTTGTGGATGGATGGATGGATGGATGAATTTTATCTTTGAATACATTTTTAGTGTAGCTTGTTTTTTGGAGGCATGTGTTGTGAAATGCACTGTATTGGGCTACTATATGTTGCCTGGTACTTAATGCAGATGTGCTGTTAATGAGCTCCTTCTTGTTGTGCAGTGTTTGACTCCCTAAACATTTGTTTCTCTAAGAGGTGTCTCTTATCAAGTCATTTCAACAGACAGCGCTCCCGAGCTGCCCCTGAAAAGGGACACTTGGGGGCAGTGCCTATCCCAGGCTGTTAACCAATACATTACACATTTGTCTTTTGAATTCCTTCACCTTTCACATAGCCACTAACTAGTGCTTCCTGTATCCTATTTAACTGTGAATCCCAGTATATATATCTATAATGGGTTGCCAGATACAATTTAATTAAATGTGAAGTTTCAAGGGAAGAGAAGTTTACTATTTGTCATGTTAAGTATGTTTTCAGTATGAGAGTGTTTTGTTTAGAAAATGGCTATCAGTGCTTTTGCTGCAAAATTTGAAATAAACATTGTAAATAAAATTCAAATCTGTTTGACCATTGTAAAAATAAAGAAGACAATAGTATGCACACTGACAGGTTTGAACAGTGTTATATGGTAAGTGAGGAGAAACAGTCAAATAATGGGATAGTGGTATGACTGGAGGGGGTCTGGTTCATTATCATGCATAGGGCCCCATCTAACAATGATTTAACTTTGTTGAATCTGAAGATGTATGCTACAACAATGCAGCTACAGCCTTATCAGCTATTCAGACTGGTCAGGCCTGCACTTTTAACTCTTTTGAATCTGGAGATGTATGGTACAACAATACAGCTACAGCCTTATCAGCTATTCAGACTGGTCAGACCTGCACTGAATGATGTCAGAGGGGATAACTATTCTTGATGACAGAGAAGCCATATGGAGATAAAAATGTGGTGTGGGAGTCCTGCAGGCACGTAAGCCCACCCCCCAAAAAAGCAGTATGTTGTATGATGTAATATTTCTTATGTTTGCACAACTTGTGAGTTATTGAACAAAAGCTGTTGCAACATGTATATCATCTTTAATTGTGTTGCTTTATTCGTTTCACTAAAGGATTAATTAATAGGTCAGAATTGTGTAATATAGTCGCAACATGTTGCAATATATATTGCAGTACCTTCTTTACAACCTCCAGAAGCTGGGAAGGGGTTGAAATTCATCAGGTCAGTATAGCTGGCAGTATTTGGAGTGATAGTCCCAATTGTCTGATCATCAGCATCCGTTATGCAGTTATTGTTGCATATTACTGTGATACAGTATTCTCAACAAGATTGAGTTGTAAAGAATTTTTGCATTTTGATAAAAACTGGTACTTTATCTGGCAGTTAATGCAGAAGACAAAAGCTCACACTTGCTAATGAGCTGCTTCCTATGCCAAGAGTACAGGGTTTGAATCTTTCTACCATTATTTACCTGCTGTGCAACTTTAAGAAAATTACTCAGTTGCACTTTCGGGCAACTGGGAAATTTAAATAAGCTCTTTCATGGTTTCCTGGACTTCATGCCTAATAACTAAATAAGTAAGAACCTGTGGTTGTTTTTTGACAGCCAACTCCTATTACATAGCTGATCTAGTTCAGGAAATGTTATAGCGATATCATCAGTACACTAATTTTTTTAAATTCATTATAGGTCATTTATTTTTCAAGGGCAGCAAGCACTGCATTTGGTGATGAAGTACTGAAATGACAAAACATCTGGATTAGCAATAATTCTCTTAATGTCAAATTATTCAGATGAGTTTTAATTTTGCAGAGATTGTGCATATTGACTTAGCATATGTTGTCAGGTGATTAATAGTTCTTATGCGCTCATCATAAATACTCTTTTATTTAAAGTGTGGTACAGATGGCTAGTCTTATAATGAGATGCTAATGATCTTCATATGATTTCATAGAGTTCATCCAAAGCTACCATCCATCATACACAGCCCCTTTTTCCCATTTTTGCACATAGGGTAGAGCTGTCACCAACAGTGACAATCATCTACAGCCAAAGTTTACAGTGCCTGGTGGCTACTGCAATAGTTCTTCCACACCACACTCACACATATGGCCAATTTTGAGTGCTCAATCCACCTACTGCATGTATTTGGAATGTGGGATGAAACCAGAGTATGAGGAGGAAACCCACGTGAACGCAGGAAGGACATTCAGACTCCACACAGAAGGCACCCCAGCTGAGAATCATACCAGTGAACCTCTTGCTGTGAGGCAACAATCTTATTGGCTGTGCCAATAAAGTGCATTTAATTTATTTCGGTACTTTTCCGTTATCAGGGCAACAAATGGGCTTCCACCCTGTTGGACTATCCTGGTAAAGAAATGTAAAAATAAAATAAAAGTAAAATAAAATTATGTTTCTAAAACCTAGCCAAACTATCCATTTATGCTATGCAGACGTGATCAGTAAAAGAAAAACTGAAACATGCATCCATTTGGCTTTATTGGCTGCCCCTAATTCTGGACAAGTCTATACTGAATATTATGTCTACTTAAATGTTTCAAAACCGTACACTTAAATACCCATTTGCTTGTTCTTTGTGTTAAGATGACACGCAATGAAGTTACGTTTCAAAGCCCAACACTTCAATACCCATTTACTTCTTTTTGTGTTAAGATGACACACAATTAAGTTATGTGGGTTGTGATTTCCTTTTGAATAGTTGGACAGTAGATGGCGGACACACGCCGTGACATAATAGCAAGATTTTTTTTAATCTACACAAATTGCGCATTGCGACATTTTAAAGGTTGGTAGATATAAACTTGTGTTCGGATCTAAGTATACATTTTCACACATGTTTGTACTGCAGGAAATAAAATTGGTCATTTTTCATTATACATGAGTTAAACAATATATTTCTGCAGCGTAAAAGACGACGTCTTCCAAAACTGTCATAGAATACAAAGCAAGACTATGGTTGTGAATACGAGTGCACCATGCTACTGTTTTACTAAATATTCTGTAGAACAAGGTGCATTTTTTTTTTGGAGAACAGTAGCAACACTGCAAATAAAAAAAGAAAGATTCCAGCATGAAAAGTCCAAATCACAACAGCAATTGTGAGCAATTACTAAGATTTCAAGCGCTCAAACCGCTAATTACAACTGTTGCCCCGATAATGGAAAAGTACCTTTATTTCTTCATAACAATAAGAGGAGTACACAGTCAACAGCCTTGCTATAACTGCTGATGGGGTTGGGGGTGGGGGCTATCTTAGGATGAAAGTACCTCATGCTGTTATCATCTGTTCCTCTTTTAAATGATCTTTAATCTGGCATTACATGTGTGTGTGTGTGTGTGTGTGTGTGTGTGTGTGTGTGTGTGTGTGTGTGTGTGTGTGTGTGTGTGTGTGTGTGGAACACTTTACTACAGCTACTCAGTTTGTGTGAAACAAACTTAAAATATGTTAATTTGCTCATGATTATTATTAATTTTTTGCCACAGACATCTGGGAAGATTGCAGTCATCAACGTATCTATAATTGCTGGGTTTGGGGATGTATGCTGATGAAGAAGACTAACCCTGCTGAGTTAATAAGGTGACACTCATTAGTCTGTCTTTGCAGGACTATAGTGCATTTGTGTAAAGCAAATTGGAATGTTGTATGTGACTATTTATATCAAAATCAATGTTCAGTGTACAGAGTCAATAAAGTTTATGTAATTGATGAATTATTGCTTTTGGTGGATAATAATGACAGCAGTCTGAGTGGCCTTTTATGGTTGAAATTTTATGAAATGTGTACTTTTATTATTATTGATTAATAGATTTTCTTTCACTGCTTACTGGGAAAAATGTTCAAAAGTACACATTTAGAACACATTATAACAAATGTTGCTGTATTAAGCAAGAAATATAATTTAGGATTATCAGGAAGTTGGATACAGAAAAACATATACATTTATGCATGGTCCTAAAATGCGTGTGGTGGGCCTATGGTCAATTAGGTTTGGAATCCCCACAGTGGATCCTGTGATTCAGAAATAAGTAGGGTGATTTGAAAGCCTTATCTCTGTAGGTTTCTGCATCACACTAAGTCTTTTGAATTCAGAGACCACTGTACCACTGGGGTCTCAGTGAGGAAATAGTCTAGCAGATGAAATCACTTGTTAATCCAGCAGTCCATGAAACTAGCTAATGCTAATTAGCCATGTACTCTTCCTTCATAAATGTCCATAGTTCAAAATTTCATTGGCTAAGTGACTCAGAGAAATTTTACTTAATAAGGAAAAAGTGAACACAGTAAAAACATGGTGGTCATCCATTTACTTGTACTGAAGGACATATGGTGTTGGTAAGTTCAGTGAAAATGAGGTGGTGGAAGCTGCGTTCGTGTGTCTATGTGCGTGTGTGCGTGTGTGTATCTATGTTTATGGATGTGTGTCCATGTCTGTATGTGCAGACAAGAGGCTTCATGATTTCAGTATATCTTTGAGTGTGTGTGAGTGTGTGTGTGTGTGTGTGTGTGTTTGTGTGTGTGTGTGTGTGTGTGTGTGTGTGTGTGTGTGTGTGTGTGTGTGTGTGTGTGTGTGTATGTGTGTGTGTGTGTATCTATGTTTATGGATGTGTGTCCATGTCTGTATGTGCAGACAAGAGGATTCATGATTTCAGTATATCTTTGAGTGTGTGTGTGTGTGTGTGTGTGTGTGTGTGTGTGTGTGTGTGTGTGTGTGTGTGTGTGTGTGTGTGTGTGTGTGTGTGCCTGCCTTTGTTGTCACTCTAGGGGTTAGGTACATTAATAGTTGAATACTAAGTAAGCAACCACTAGGGGCCTTATAAACCTAGCCATGCAACCCAAATGTGACCCACAAATTTGATTTATATAGAGGGTGATTTACTGACTGCCTCTATCCATCAGAGACATAGGTGTCAGACCAGAGGAGAACTCCTGATTACCCATACATTGGTCCAAGTTGCATTTAAATAGGTATAGGGAGGAACTCTGCTGCAAATGGATGAGAAGCCTGTTCCAGAGAATGAGAATTCTCTGAGAAACATATCTGTCTCTCTAACATGTCCTCTTTATTTTACAAGCAAAATTTAGATCTTTTAATCTAGTAGTCCTGATGCTGCTTTGTGGCTGTGTAAAAGGTTCATCAAAACAGGATCCAGGCATGCCTTATATGCCTGCCAAAGTTCATCTCTAAGAAGTCTGTATGATTCTGAGTAATATGGCAGGGTTTTGAGGAGATCAGTGTAGGAAATTGTGTTTACTCCCTGTATTCCTTCTGTATGGAACCTTTGTGGACATTCTAGTTGCTGCATGGATTTGTTCAGGTACACACTGAAGGGGGCACTGTACACTATGATGGGTATGATGACTTCTCTGGACCTAAATGTATGGCCTTATAAGTTGAGCAACGCAGAAAGATTTTCTTACTACCCTGGACATATGTTGTTTGAAGACTACTTTACTATCTACATGAGCTCTTAGATCCCTGACTAATATCAACTTTTAAGGGTGTTTTATTGATGCTGCATTTACCCGGGATGGAATTCCTCACAAAAGGTACTACAATGCATTTCTTGATATTGAGTTTTAAACCACGGCTTTGGCACCAATCATTTGTCTGCATTAGACCTTCCTGAAGGGTGTTCTTATCAGGTCTATATTAGAACATCGAAGTTTCAAAACTTCGAATGTTCTAATATCAACCCCTATTCAGCAAAAGCTGAAAATATCGAAGCAACAGAAAACCAATTTTTTTCCTAGGGAAAGAATCCGGTTGGCCGTTTCTGTTGCTTCTGCATTTTCAGAGCTGTGGTGGAAAATTACGTGTCAGGTTCAGCTAAGTGTGCATTTGAGTGCGGGTTAGGTTAGTTATGGTTAGGGTGTGGGTTAGGGATGTGTGCGATTGTGTGGACGTGAGGGTTAGGGCGGGTTAGGTGAGTTAGGGTTAAGGCGCAGGTGAGGTGAGTGTGTGATAGTGACGGACCTTAGGGTTAGGGTTTGGGTTAAGGTAAGTGGATAGTTAGTGGTGTGTGTATAGTTTAGTGTAGGGTTAAGTGTAAGATTTTAGGTGCATGTGTGTGGATTGTTGTTTGTTTGGTGTGCTTGTGTTGTGTGCATGTGTTTTGGAACAGCAAATTTTTTCCCTAGGAAAAATTTGCTGTTCTGTATGTTCGATGTTTTTAGCTTTAGCTGAATAGGGGTCGATATTAGAACATTTGAAGTTTTGAATCTTCGATGTTCTAATATAGACCCTTTTCATCTTGGGGGAATTCAGTGACTGCTCCCAGTTTTCAATCATCTACAAACTTGGTTAGCCAGAGGCCTTTGACATTGGCTTTGACATCTAAGAAGTAGATGCCAAAGAGGAGTAGGTCTAACATAGAGCCTTCGGGGACTCCACTGGTCACCAGCTTGTTTGTGGAAGTGGCCTCACTGATTCTAACCCACTGGGTCCTATCAGTGAGCCAGCTAGCTATCCAGCATGCTATAAAGGGATTTATACCTAGTTGGATAGGTTTGTTGACAATGCCCAAGTGAAGTATACTATCAAATGCTTTAGTCAGATTTAGGTAGACAGTATGCACAGTTTTCCTGTCATTCATTGCCTTAGTGATCTTTTCAAAGGCCATCAGATTTAGTAAGCATAATCTTACTTTGACAAAACCAAATTGGGGTGGATACAGTGTCTGGAGGTCTCCTATGTATGTTTTGATAATTTCCATGATAATTCTTTCCATGGCCTTGCAAACAAAACTAGTCAGATTAATGGGTATATAGTTTCCAGGATCTGCTGACAGTCCTCCCTTATGAAGGGGGATGATTGTTGCAGTCCTCTGATTATGTGGCAGAAAGTCTATTTAAGGACTATAGTTAAATAATGACTCCAGAGCTCCTAATAACTCATATTTTGGACTGTTAACAAAGAAGCCAGGGATGTTATCTGGGCCAGTAGAAGCTGTGTTCTTGGTTTTAGCAAGCATAACTGTACATTTTCCATAGTTACAGTTAGTTAGGATTTATGTTTGTGGATATTTCTTGGGGGATGGTACAGGGTGAGAGGGAGCTAAAGCTGGAAATGAATTTGTCTGCTAACAGGTTCACTATATTGCCAGGCTCAGTGAATGTAGCACCATTAACCACCAGTTCAGCACATTGCTCTGTGCTGTCCTTAAGGTTTTTTGACATAGCTGAAGAAGGCTTCATGGTTATATTTACACCTGGAAGGCTATCTTAACCTCAAAGTTGACTTTACTTGACTTAATTAGCCCTCTTAGTCGACTATTTAGTTTGATGAGAGAGTTTTTATTTTTATGAGAATTACAAGTACTGATTTTCCCCTTCATTTTTTCCTTTTGTTATAGATCTTGTTTAATTTGAGATGCCACCAGAGCAGTTTGTTTCTGGGGCTAGTCCTGGACTTAACTCTGGTGGTACAGCAGCGTCTAGGCAGCCATTGACATGGTTGTACAGAGTGTCTGAGAGCAATTCAACACAGGCTGCTGTATTCTTGAGGTTTGGAGGGGCAATGAATTTTGAAAATCATCACTTAATCAAAGATAATTTGCCTTGGAATACTTCCTAACTGTTACTGGTTTTAATGGAATAATGGATCTGAATTTGATTTCAATGAGACAGTTTTATGTTCAGACCTTAGTAACTCAAAACAAGGAAACAAACTGATAATATGAAAAAAATATTCAAAGCACAAAGACGGAAACTCCAAATGTAACAAAAAATAAAAAAAAATTAATTTAATATTAAGCGCTTTTTGTCCAGTAATGTTACATGAACTTCTTCAGATAAAATCACAGGTAAGTACTTGCCTTTTAAAATACCCTCCTTTTCTCCCACGTGAGTGCCATTAGCATTCTCTTAAAGAAACATTACTCTAATAACATTTTTAATGACAATTATAAACAATAATAAAGTAATAAAGTAAAACTAAACTGTTGTTCTTACTTTAAAAATAAAAGGTACACACATTTTTTATTAATATAAGTGAAAAGTTCTTAACATTTAGCTTCTCAATTTTTTTTTATTTCAACATACAATGAATTGAACACATATCATTAAGCCCTGGGGAAATGTAAGCATTGAGACGTATTTGCCACAGTAATTCCATCTGTTCAAGAATTACTTGAAAAACAAACAAATCTGTTATGGGAAAAATATAAAAAATAAAAAAACATACAATAAGCTGGTTGCATAAGTGTGCACACCCTTAAACTAATACTTTGCTGAAGCACCTTTTGATTTAATTACAGCATTCAGTCTTCCATCAACTCTGATTAACCCCAAATAAAGTTCACTTGTCCTAGTAGGACTTTCCTGACATTTACTCAGGTGCCTGCTACAGCAAATGCCATGGTTCGCAGAGAACTTACAAAGCATCAAAGGGATCCCATTGTTGAAAAGTATCAGTCAGGAGAAGGATACAAAAAAATTTCCACAGCATTGGATAGACCATGGAACACAGTGAAGACAGTCATCAAAAAGTGAAGAAAATATGGAAAAGCAGTGACAATGCAAAGAACTGGACGTCCCTCCAAAATTGATGAAAAGACAATATGAAAACTGTTCAGGGAGGCTGCCAAGAGACCTACAACAACACAGAAGGAGCTGCAGGAATTTTTGGCAAGTACTGGTTGTGTACTACATGTGAGAATAATCTCCCATATTCTCCATATGTCTGGACTATGGGGCAGGGTTACAAGATGAAAACCTTTTCTTGCACAGAAAAACCTCCAGGCCTGGCTAAAATTTGTAAAACAATACATCAAGTCTCCCAAAAGTATGTGGGAAAATGTGTTATGGTCTGAAGAGACCAAGGTTGAACTTTTTGGCTATAATTCTAAAAGGTACTTTTGGCGCAAAAACAACGCTTCGCATCACCAAAAGAACACCATCCCCATGGTGAAGTATAGTGGTGGCAGTATCATGCTTTGGGGTTGCTTTTCTTCAGCTGGAACTGGGGCTTAAGTCAAGGTGGGTGAGATTATGAACAGTTCCAAATACCAGTCATTTTTGACCCAAAACCTTCTGGTATCTGCTAGATAGCTGAAGATGAAGAGGAATTTCACCTTTCAGCATGACAATGACCCCAAGCATACATCCAAATCAACAAAAAAATTGTTTCACCATCAGAAAATTAAAGTTTTGGAATGGCCCAGCCAGAACCCAGACTTAAATCCAATGGAAAATCTGTGGAGTGACCTGAAGAGGGTTGTGCACAAGAGATGTCCCTCACAATCTGACAGATTTGAAGTGCTTTTACAAGGAAAAGTGAGCAAATATTGCCAAGTCAAGATGTGCCATGCTGATAGACTCCTACCCAAGAAGACTGAATGCTGTAATTAAATCAAAAGTGTGTAAACAAAGTATTAGTTTAAGAGTGTGCACACTTATACAACCAGCTTATTGTACGTTTTTTTATTTTTTATATTTTTCCCTAACATATCTGTTTGTTTTTCAATTGAATTGTACAGGTTATAGGTCACATTAAAGGTGGGAAAAGTTTTGAAAAGATTATATTACAAAGACCTGACTTTTTAACAGGTATGTGTAGACTTTTTATATCCAATATATATATATATATATATATATATATATATATATATATATATATATATACTTGTAAATCATACAAAGGCTCTCAAGTAGACACTCGATCAAGATTCATTGTCCACAGTACACCATGAAATCGATAAACAAACCCAAAAACACAAAAAACAAAAAACAGAAGAACAAAACATGTATAGTACTAATCGCTTTCACCCTCTTAACATGCGGGCATCCTCAGAGTACATCTGGAACTATACATAGACAATCATTAAATAATAAATCTCCAGTTACACAGCACCCTCGATTAGTTACTCATTAAAAATACTATCCAATAAGAAATATTTAGAAAAAAAATCATGGTAGATCACATTACTCCAATAAATAATCACAGTACCTACAACCTACATAATAAAATAATAAAAATAACTAGTAAAAAAGTTAAACGATTTTTATATATATATATATATATATATATATATATATATATATATATATATATATATATATATATATATATATCATATTATCCCAGTTGTAAAGTCTTAATTGCAGTGTATCTAGTTGAAATGTCTTACTTGCATTTAATGCATGTGTAGTCATATACAGAATTAGGCCATAAGTAAATTTATATAAATATGTGTATACGTAAATAAAAAATTAATATATCAGTTTAAAATGTATAACTAAATATCTAATAGTAGATTGTCAATACAATTAATAATAATAATAATAAATATGTTAGAATAAGAATAAAATATAGTAACTCTCTTTAAAAATGAGTAACTCATTAAAAATCAGTCAAAATTTTCTATATGTACATATATATATATATATATATATATATATATATATATATATATAGTTATATACAATAAGATTTAATTTTTAGAATACTTGATATAGAAATTTGGCCATTAATACCAGGGGACGAACTAGCATTCAATCTCAACTGCCAAAGACATTCCTTAGCTTCTAACAAAGCATTTAGGTCTCCTCCTTTATGTCCATATATTAGAATTCTGTCTATGACAAAAAATATAAATCTCTTAAAGTTCTTACATTTAGTGCTGTGTACAGATAGTGAATTCACCATTCTGTTGTTTTTGATATCTCTATTATGCTCCATTATGCGTTCTTTTAATTTCCTTGTAGTTTTACCTACATAAAATGTGGGGCATGATATGCATGTAGCTAAATAAACCACCATTTTTGTATTGCAGTTGCAATATCTTGAACATTTAATCGATTGTCCATATCCTTGTACCATTACATACGGTCCGTCATTAATAAACTTGCAACTTTTACAGAAACCACATTTACTCATTTTTGACATGTTATATATCTGATCCCTGCTATTATATTCCATATATTCTTTTAGGTTGGTACCACGACTATAACTAACCTTAAGGAAATGACCTATTGTTTGGTTAAACTCCTCCTTATTGCTGAAGACACTCATCCAACTATCATTTAATATTTTAACTATGTTGTCAGAATGTTCATTGTATGGTAAAATAAAAGCATCCCTTTTGTTGGTGCCGATGTTTTCATTCTGTATAATATTTAAACCAAATTTAATAATTGGTTTATATAAAATGTACCTTTTCATTTTAACTTAATTCTTCAGTTGTTTTAATAAGTGCAGAGGATAACCCCTATCAAAAAACATATTAGTCAGTGTATCTAATTCCTGATTAAATCTGTCATCCTCACTGACAATGCGTGATAGTCTTACCATTTGTCCTTTCACAAGATTCTTTTTTTGAAAATATGGATGGCAACTACTATAGTGTAAAAAAGAATTAGAATAGGTCTTATTTCTAAAAATATTAGACTCAATTGTACCATTGTTGAAATAAAAGTAAACATCCAAAAACTCACACGTTCTGCCCTGTATTTTACTTGTAAAATTCAGAAAGGACGAAGTAGTACCAAGAAACTGGATAAAATCACTTATCTCTTCATTTGGGCCCTTCCAAAATATAAGGATGTCATCCAGGTACCTAGCATAAAAGGTAATGTTAGACCAGTAGGTCGATATAAAAATATATTTAGTCTCCCACTCGGCTAGTACTAAGTTTGCATATATGGGTGCACATCTCGCCCCCATTGCTACCCCAGTGCGTTGTCTGAAATATTCGCCTTCCATAAACATGAAATTGTTGTTTAAAACTATTTCCTTCAAGTCTACCAGTAATTTACGTTTTACTATATGAAATCCGCTGTATTTTTCTAGGGTAGCCTCAAACATTTCCAAGCCATATACATAGTGATCTACAGACATAATGTAAGAGCACCTACTATAAATGGGTGTGAGTAAAAAAAAGAATGAGAAGGGGAGCTTGAATGGGATTTGGATTCAAATAAGGAACTTTATGCTCCATGGAAAGGAACTGGTTTACTTGTAGTGTTGTTGTCTTTAACGCTATTAACTCTTTTTCATCTATGTCAAATAAAATTAACTTTCAGACAAATTTTCCTTTTGTTTTCATGTAGCCGTTATTCTAAGGATGGGATCATAGAATAGCATTTGGTTACAGCAATAGGCATGTGCCTGAGAAACAATATCTTCTTTAAAAGAAAATGGCCTCAGTGGTTGCAATAAGAGAGATAGAGTAAATATTTAAAATACACATGACATGAGTGGCTTTTTGTACAAGAAACACATTTATTTCATGATGATATTAGTAGATTAAATACAAAGGAATACGCAGTAGTACCAAGTTTGAGCTTTAAGGAAACAAGAAGGGGCATGGCAATCTTATGTAGAAATTGTATTTTAATGCGAAGGGATTACTAACTTCTACAGTGGTGATACAGGTATGATATGTATGGCCATTATGGAACTTCTCAAAAGTGTCTTAACCTTAGAAAATATGTATTGGATTCTAGGAGTAGGACACTAAATTTTCTAGAAAGAATCTGGAAATTTTAACTATAAATATGAAGGGAAGTATAATGATCTCATGAGACTTTTATCATGTACTTAAATAAAATGACACTAGTACAATTAACAAATCTAGAATTTCAGCATCAGCTAAGCATTTAGTAAATTTTATTGGCGTGCTTAATGTTATAGATGTTGATATTTTTTCTGAATAACATTCTTTATAGATTTAGTATGCAGTAAACAATTCCTAGGGTATATGCTTCAAATGATTTTGTTTCTAAAGTAGAAACAATAAAGGTGAAAACATGCCCTTTATCAGAGTGCAATGCAATTACTTATATAGTATGACAAATACATGAAAATTGGCTTCTTTTAATAGACTCCCAGAGCATATAGCAAAATTAACATATTTTAAAGAATGTTTTATACAGAAATACAAACAACTGTTGGATTTTAATTGTAATGGAAAAGTTTCTTATGTGGTCCTATGGGACTGGATATAGGAATATTAATATGGTAAAGTCTCAATTAGGTATCGCATCAAGAGAAAGTAATGGGATAAAAAAATTGTTGAAACTGCAAGAAAATATAGACAAACTAAAGTTAAAATACAAAAAGAAGAAACATGCTTATCTCCAGGAATAAAAAAAAATAAATAAAATTAGTGCAGAGTTTTAGAAGATCCTGCAGCATAATGTTTCCATTAATTTAGAAAAAGTCTAATTAAATCTTTAATTGTTAAGTCCTAAAAGCGTATATAAATTAGCTCTTGGATGCAAAATGAAGAACTAATCACACCAACAATATATCTATCCCTGTTAGTAAAAGGAAATCTACAGATATGGAAAGAAAGTCTGGACTGTTTTAAAAACACTATGAGACAATGAATCCACAAACAGTAGTATAGAAAATGACATTTTTAACAGGAATATAGAATACATTTTAGAGCAAATAAGAAACACAAAAAAGAACTGTTTCTATACCAGAAATAAAGTAACAGATTAAAAAGCTGTAGGAAAATAAAGCTCCAGTTAACAATGACACCATCCCTGAATTATATAAACTTCTACTTCAAAATGCTTTATCTGTTTTACAGAAAGTATTCAAAGAAAGTAAAAGTACATTTAACAAACCTCCTTCATAGAAATATGAAATAATTTTTCAGTTAGTAGTACAGGATAAAGATCCAGATCTGTGTGTTTTCTATACACTTTATTGAATGTTGATTACAAAATGTTAATGTTAATCCTTGTCAATAGACTAAAAAATATGCTACCTGCCTTAATAGAGGAAGTCCAAACTAGTTTTACACAACATAGGCAAACACAGAATAGGACAAAAAGGACAATTACTTTAATTGCTTATACAAATAACAATAAACAAGAATAATCTATAATTGGCCTAGAAGTAGATAATGCCTTTAGTTCAGAAACATGGCCTTTCTGGGTACTTTTATATTTTTAATTAATGATCTTTATCAGAATTCATTAACATTTATTGTAGTATATATTTATTAAATATATATAATATATATGTATAGCTATAGATATTCATATATACCTTGAGATAAAAGTTTGCTGTTTCACATTATTCTCTACACCTTTTATGCAAAAAGTCTACGTATTAAAACATTTTTAGTTTAAAATATAGGGATCTTATTTCTTTTTCTAGAATTAAGTGTTGAGAGAGGCTGAATTACCTAACACAGACTACTAATGGGTAAATATGATTCAGATATGGAAAACTGACTTATAATACAAATCAATTGATGATTTCTAATCTCTGAAGTTGATTTAATGTCAGATATAATTTACAAAAAATATCCACCCATTCATAATTTTCTAAACAATCTCAAAAACAAATAGTGAGATACAAAGATCATATGACCAAAATATATGTAATAATTAAGAAATATAAATTTCTTATCAAAGATAACTATTGGGATTATGTTCTCTAAATAAGTTGCTCAACATTAGCTACAATATGTAAAATGATTTTAGCATTTACAAGAAAACTATATTGTCTTTATTTTGGAGATTATTTTCTTTGAATTTTTATATGGATCATTTATCACTCCACACAGAACTACAATTATGTACAAAAAGGGAAGTATTTTTTTGGTGGTGCAAATCTTTAATCAAAACAGATTGACAGCATATGTTTTATGATTGTAAAATTCTACATCCTTTTTAGGAAAGACATCAATGTTTGCCATAAGAAAATGGCCTGATAAATATTTATTAGCTAAACATTTTGTGTTGGTTAAAGTTCCAGTTTATAGATGTGTACCTAGGTGTCAATTGTAACTTCTCTAGACCTTATTAACAATAGTCAGGAAATGATTCCAAACAATTACACAATTTATGATAACTGTCACTGCTGTGTGAAAAGATATGTATACTCTTACGATGAAATCACATAAAATAACCAAAAAAATAAATAAATACAATTACTGGATAAAATCAAACTCATTAATAAAAATATTAATCTATGATTAGTTTATATTGTTTGACTGTTTGGCTGTTTGAGGAACCTAGGTCCTTCATAGATTCCTCTTGACCTATAGAATATGCTATCAGCTTCATTGCCAAAACAAAGAAAACTGATGGCAACAGTGCCTTTAAATATTCTGGTAGTTCGTGATAAATATACTCTTATCCCAATATAAGCAACTGATTTATCAAATACTTTTCTCTTTAGGTTTATGTAACAAATAAGAAATATATATATTTCCAATGCTTTAAAATATAATCCCAACTCAATGTGTCAAATTTCCTTGCAATTAGATTTGCATAACAAATGTTCTAATTCCTTTTATTTTATTTTAATTTTGTGTTTTAATTATAGATTCATAGGTTGTTATGGGGCTAACAACTACTAGGGCCTTACAAGCCTAGCCATGCAGCCCAAACCATTTGGGTCCCAAGTATTATATGGGGAGCATGCTAAAAGGCAGGTAGCTAAGGATTTGTAGACGGGGTGTAAAGACAATAATTTTCTTATTGATGGCCTCTGTCCATAAGGGACACAGGGGCCAGATGAGGAGTAAATTTATGATTTCCTATCCAATTGTCAAGGTTTCATTTGAAAAAAATTCAGGGATGAACTCTGTTTTACATGGATGAAAAGCCTATTTCATAGCATGGGGATCCTTTGGGGCACATATTTTTCTCTCAGGCACATTACATTTATGTCATAAGCGAAGTTCAGATCTCTTGATCTAGTGTTTCTGATACTGTTTGCTTTGAGTATGTGCAACAGATCCATTAGGGTAGGGTCTGAGGAATCCCTGTAAGCCAGGCAAATATTCCCTTTCAGCAGCCTACAGGAGACTGAATACAGAGACAGAATATTTAAGTGATCAGTATAGAACAAGGTATTCATGCCCTGAATTCTCCTGGTGGGAAACCTTTGTGGGCATTTTACCTGTTGCAAGTGTCTAGTTATATACATGCCAAAGGGGGGGGGGCATTGTATTCAATGATAAGTCTGATAAGGGCAGAGTAGAGTGGTATTATAACTTCCTTGGACCTAAATGCTATACCCTTGCCTATAATTGGGTGAAATACAATGGTTTTCTTATTATCTTAGCTGTGTGTTGGTCAAAGGGCAGATTGCTGTCTACATATGTTCCCAGATCCATTACTACTGGGTCTGCTCTTAGGAACATTTTATTGATGGAGCAGACAGTTTCTCAAAGGGTACTTAATGCATTTTTTGGCACTGAGTTTTAAGCCATGGCTTTGGCACCAGTTATTTGCCTGTATTAAAGTCACTTGTAAAATTTTTGTTTCTTAGAGGCATCTATAATAAGTCGCAATTTACAGTCATCTGTGAACTTCGTGAGCCAGAGACCTTTAATGTTAGCCTTGACTTCCAGGAAGTATATGCAAATAAGAGAGGGCTGGACACAGAGCCCTCGGATACTGCACTGGTGACCACTGTATTGGTGGAGGTGGTCTCACTGATACTGTTTTTTTGGGCCCCTGTCTGTGATTCAGCCAGCAAACCAGCAAGTTATGTAAGGGTTTATACCCTGCTCAGAGAGCTTGTCAAGAATTCTTGAGTGAGGTATTATATCAAATGCCTTAGCCAGGTAAAGGTACATGCAACATGTACTGTTTTACCCTCATCGGTTGCTTTTATGACCCTATCAGAAAATTCTACCTGGTTAAGTAGGCATGGCATTTCCCTAACAAAGCCAAATTGGGATGAATCCAGTGTTTTTAGGTACCCAATATTCTTGTTTATCATTTCCATGATAATTCATTCCATGTCTTTGCATATTAGGCTTGTTAGACTGATATTTCTTCAGTTCCCTGGGTAGATTGATGGTCCACCTTTGTGAAGGGGAATGACTCCCATGGTGCTCCACTCACTTGGAATGTAGCCTGTTTCAAGGCTGTAGTTGAAGAGTGCCGCAAGTGGTCCCGATAGGTCATGATTTAGACTGTTCAGGAAGCAAATGGGAATGTTGTTGGGACTCATGGAGGCAGTGTTCTTGGCTTTGGAAAATACTCCCAGCACCTGGTCCCTACTGATAGCTTGGGAAGTATGCTGGAGAGGATTTCATCTGTTGGAGCTGGGGGCAGTTGGGGGTGAAGTTTGAGCTGAATTTATCAGCCAGTAGATTTATGATGTCATGCAGATCGGTGTATTGATACCATTCACCACCAGTTCAGCAGACTGTTATGAGTTACCTCTAAGGTTATAGACATAGATGAAGAAGGCCTTCTGATTGTTGTTAGCCTGTGAGATTATCCTGACCTCACAGTAGGCCTTGTTGAACATAATTAGTCCTCTTAGTTTCTTGTTTAATTGTATAAGAGAGTACTTGCCTTTAAATGAGTTGCTTTTCCTGATTTGGGCCATGGGTTTTCTTCTTTTATTATATGCCCTGTTTAGGTGAGGATTCCACAACTGGTGTTTGTTTAGTGACTGAATAATTCTGCATAGGTAGCTATGGTCTTGGGGTTGGGGAGAGCTTTGCATTTTGACAAACTGTCACTTAATTGGATGTAGTTTGCCTTTGGATCATTCCTAACTTTTACTGGTTTATCTCGATTGTTTGGATTGATTTTTACTTCAGATTTGACAGCTTTATGGTCTGACCTCACTAGTGAGGATGTGATCCGGTGGGGGAGGGGTGTAATGCTCTCCCATGTTGGTGAGTACCAGATACAGTATGTTTGATCCTTTGATTTTAATGTTCACAATATGTTCCAGGGTGTCTGTGTTAATAAAGTCTAGTAATCATTGTGTCTGAAAGTTTGAGGCAATGTACATTTCCCAATTTACAGGTAGTTAAAGTCATACATAAATAGAGTGTTTGGTTGGATGATGAGTGCCTCTATAGGTTTAAGTAAGAGTTGTGAGAATCTAGAGCCATACATGGTGAGCTGGTACTAGTCATGATATGGTGAGGGACTTTATCTATGGTGTCTTGTACATGGATGAGCTCCATGGTATCATCCTGTTTAACCCACCTGGAGGTATGTTTGCTGCTAATGTAGATTGACACACCTCTACCTTTGGCAGCAGTATGTGCTGTTATTGGTCTAAATGTGTGGAAGGCACTGCAGCCTTACACTTCTGGACTACTTTCTACAGCTTTAACCAAGTCTCATCATGGCACAGATGTCTTCATACTCCAGAGTGAGGAAGGCTTCAAGGGTGTGGAGTTTTTTTGTTTAGGCTTGGAGCATTAAGTAGTAACACCTTAAAGTTGCTTGTAGATCTTTTCACTATGTGAGGGTGGATAAAGTTTTAGCTGGTATCTGAAAGCCTAGTGGGGTCAGGTGCAACCCATCCTTAGCAAAGCATTGTGGTCTTTTGACCATGTTCTCTCATGCTGACAGATATCACATCTCCCTAGAATCACACCAGAAACTAAGCCAATTATTAAAATCAATAATTTATGTTCATACTGTGGTATCATCATGTGTTAAGGTAGAATGCTGATCAATGCAAGGCTCATACCTATACCTATGTGACACATATTCTGAGAGATCCATTATGTCTCTTTTCATATTGTCCATTGAGGTATGTCTCAGGTTATTTACACCCACATGACAGAATTATATTAGTACCTGGAGTGCAGCAACTTGATTGCATGCATAATATTATGGATCTTGACTGCAGATAAGCAACTAACCATTATCTTCGTTTAGTCTAACCTGGTGAGTGGGGTATGTGTGTGTCACACAATGAAGTCCCCAATGACAAGAGTATTAGGTAAATTGTGTGCTTGCCTTACAGGCTTTGTACTTGGGAGGACCATTATATTTAGGCTTATATGAGATATTTGATATTGCTTTTGGTGTGTGCTTTAGTGTTTGCTGGGGAGCAGTGTTGCCATTAAGTAGCTTTGGAGGTCTTTGAGAGTTTGGAATGTTTCTTTTAAAAGAAAACTCCACCTTAGAACTCAAAAAAATATATTTATTTTCATTGTATCTTTGTTATAGGAGCTATTTTAATACCTCAAAGTTGCTTTAAGTGCTTCTTTTACAATTTGAATATGTTTCCCTCAGGATGGCAAATGATGGGGCCTGACTTGGTAATGTGATCTTGTTTTCTTGCTTTCATTTCTTCTTCCCAGAATACATTTCAAGCCTCTTTATATTACTCATGCTAGACATAAGGAGGTGGTGGTGTTTTCTCATGCCACTGAGATGGAATGGCAGGACTGTGAAGCACTGTCATATAAACACACCTTCTGAAACAAAGCTACTTCTGTGTTTTCCTGGCTGCGCCTCATTTATATGTCTGTCAGAGCTTGTTCTATGCTATAAATAGCTGTTAGATACTTCTAGCAAAAGAAAGTAAGTAAATAGCAGGCTTCTGTAATGGGATTTTTTTGTAGTTCTAAAAGAATTAATAGACCTTACCCCACACTCTCATGCTGTGGTGTGAAAACTCTCACTGCAGTAAATGATCCCTGCTGTACATTTACAAGTGACAATTAGTAGGACTCCAAATTAAATCTGTCTGCTACTTCCCAATGCTTTCTGTGGGAAGTTTTTTCTCTCTCATGAATGATGCAGCCCTAGGAGTTGGAATAATTTTGAGTTTGTTTTTAAAATATTCAAATTTTCCTCACAATAAACTTAATCTCTTCCACTTGGGTCCCAAATTCAATTATTAAACCTCTTTCATATTTTTTATCTCTGGGGGTATTATTTTTGTCAATTAACCCTACTCCTAAAAATGGTTGGTATCTCCTACCCCATTAACTATACACATATCTCAGTAAGTTTTTGAGGATATCCTCTTGCAAGGAACATTTCAACCCTTTAAGTAGCTCTCTTAAAATGTCTTCTTTGTGGGAGGTCATCCTAGCCACCCTGATAAGTTGCCCTTTTAAAATGCTCTTTTCTTTTTTGTTTAAAGGGTGAGGACTTGAAAAATGTGTATAGAAATTGCTAAAGGTCTTATTTCCTATATATAATAGACTTGATCTCTGGTTCAGTAGGCTTAATTAACATATCAAGAAAATGTATTTCACATTTATCAACCTCATAAGTAAATCTTAAAAAAAGTTACATTATTTAAATAATAAACAAATTCCTGGCTCTGTTCCTTATTTCTAGTCCAAAGAATAAATATGTCATCCAGGAATCTAACATATAGTTTGATGTAACTCATAAAATTACTATTAAAAACATTTCTGGTTTTTCAGTCTACTAAAACTAAATTAGCATAAATTGGAGCTCAGGATATGCCCATAGCAACACCGTTATTCTGTTTAAATAATTCTCCCTCATAGTAGATAAAATTATAATCCAATACTATTGCCATCAGATCATACAAAAGACTAATTTTACTTTTACTGAAACTTGTATAAGTTTCAATACTATTATAAAAATGTTCTAAATCTTGATTACCATATATTGAGGTAAAAAACTACATCTATTGTTAAAAATATATCATTCTTATTCAAACAATCATTGTTAAGTTTATCCCCAAAAATCCCATGAATCAATAATTAAGTGAGGGACATTTTATAGATAGGTTTTAACCATTTACCAATACACACTCCAACGGGATACGTTTTTGAGTCCCCTGCAACTACAATATGCCTAAATGGGGGTTGTTCTATATTTTTATGAACCTTGGGATACCAAACATTAATGGAATTTTAGGACTAGTCACTTTTAAATAATTATATATCCCCAGAAATCATCCTTTCTAAAAATATTCTTCTAAAAATTAATCTATTCTTCATTAACCAGTGTTTATCTCATTAATTGAAAAACTAGAATATGTACTTTCATTATTCAAAATATCTAAAATATCTTGGCTATATTGAATAGAGTCATAAATAACAATCCACCCATATTTCTCAGGTTCCATTATATGAATGTTGTCATTTTTAAGCTTGTAGTACAATTCTCTTTCTTTTTTATTAAGATTGCTGGAAAAGGTCTTCTCAGTCATACATTTTAGCAGTAAATTATACAGATAATCTTGAAGGGCTTCTTCCAAAATATTTAGTCAGATGCAAGGAGGGGTTGCATACACTCTTCCTCTTAACCACTCTCTCAATATTCCATTTTATCTTTATCTTATATAATACTACTAGATTTAATTTCCTAATAAACAGCTTGGTTTCAATTAAGTTGTCTACTAGGTTAAAAGTATGAGTGGGTATGAATTTTAACCCATTTTCCAAAAATGATAAAATGCTCTTTAATAATATTTATACCAGAGTACTTATAAATGTCATATCCATTAAAACTATGTATTATGTTCTTACTGTTCCCTAATAATACTTCCTTTTCATCCACAACCCCTAACAACTGGCAGGTAGCTGTTTGTAAATTCTCTGCCCTGAGTCAAAGTAATTCTGATCCTTTCTTTTCTGATAATTTGTGTACTGATTTGGAAAAAAATCTCTCTCATTACTAAAATTATATCTAATCCGAAATCCCTTTCTATCAGCATCACTACCCCCCTTGTCCATTTCACCCTGTCATTCCTATTGTTGGTAATTACCAACCTCATACCCAATCTATTCTCATTTTCATTTTTATTCTTCTGTTCTTTAATTGGGTAAGCTCTTGAATCAAGTTTCAGTAAAAGTAAAATTAGTCTTTTGTATGATCTGATGGCAATAGTATTGGATTATAATTTTATCTACTATGATGGAGAATTATTTAAACAGAATAAAGGCATTGCTATAGGTGCATCCTGTACCCCAATATATGCTAATTTAGTTTTAGTAGACTGGGAAACCAATAATGGTTTTAATTGTAATTTTATTTATTTATTTTATTTTATTTTACATTTGTTAAATTTATGAGTTACATCAAACTGTATGTCAGATTTCTGGAAAACATGCTTATTTTTTGGACTTGAAAAGAGGAACAGATCTGGGAATTTATTTATTTTTTAAATAATGTATCAGATTTTTTAAATATTTACTTATGAGTTTGATAAATGTGAAATACATTTTCTTTATACGTTGATTAGGCATACTGAATCTAGTTTCAAGTCTATTTTATATATATAGGAAAGAGACCTTTGGTAGTTCCAATTTATATTTTTCAAGTTGTCATCCTTTTAAGCAAAAAAGATCATTTTACAGGGGCAACTTATCAGGGTAGCTAGGATGACCTCCCACAAAGAAGACATTTTAAGAGAGCTACTTAAAGTGGTCAAAATGTTCCTTGCAAGAGGATATGCTAAACATTTACAGACAGCTTAATGAGATATGTGTATAGTGAATGGGGTAGGAGATAACAACCTCTTTTAGGATTAGGGTTAATTGACAAAAATAATACCCCCAGAGATAAAAATTATGAAAGAGGTTTAATAATTGAACTCAGGGCCTAA
>NC_056737.1:700415154-700420154 GCF_019279795.1 Protopterus annectens | reverse complement strand
TGCTGTGTTCCTGACATTAGCAGGATTAATTGTCCATCTAAGATTGACAGCAGTACCTGACAGACGAGCTACAGATTTAACTGAGTCTATGATATGTCATGTCATAAAGATGGAGTCAAATTCCTCTGCAAAGTATGTAAGTAGTTAAGTTTAAAAAAAATGTAGGTGGGCTTTCCCTTCCTTTGACTCCAGTGCATGGAAATAAAAGCTTTAAAAAGTACAAGCAGGATTCTGGTACCTACAGAATGCTGGAACCATACTGTAAAGAGAAAAGAAACCTAAAGACTGAGTTAAACTATAGGAGAGGGCAGTGATTTCCTTTAAGTACATCAGCATAAAATAGCTGTGTGTTTGGTGAATAGTACATGTGAGGGATGTAGTGTGGGTATTCCTGGAAACCTTCTTTGTATGCAAGATTTTTACCTCCAAAGAAGCTGTTTATTTAGATCTCTCACATACAATGTTATTTTCTTTAATGATTAAGTGGTTGTCTGAGAACATGAGACAATTGCTACATTGTTTGAGTATGTCCAACTCTACCAAGCTGGCTACAGAGACATTTGGAAATTGCATGTCCATGTTGTCTGGTCATGTAACAGGGTTGGCTGTTTAGGAATAAAGGTTGGATTTTAACAAGGGCCTCCTAGGGTAGCTTTTGGGGTTAAGGGCAAGATGTTATCTGGTGCTAGGATATGGTAGTGTTATTTGATATGCGGACTAGTTTCTGGTGTTAAGGTCAAGATGTTGTATAATGCTAGGACATAGTAATGCTAGTCAATGCACAAGCTAGATGCTATAAGCTTATTTCCACACAATGCCACACTGTTTAACAGGTTTTGGATCTCTTAACAACTTTATAGATAAATTTTACTGTCTAGGCATTTGCTACTATACAGGGTACTGTTAACTGCCACTGCCTGGTAGGCAGCACCACACAGTCTGATTTATAGCAGAGAAAAAAGCTTGAAATTTAATTATATGCCCTTTAGCCAATGAATAACCACACTGAGGGCTTCCTGCAGTGATTCCCAGCTCAGAGGTATCAGGTAAACACCTTCTGCCACAAGATGTCTGATCCTGGAATTTCTTAATGTAAACCCACAGTAAAAACAATTCTCAAGTGCATTTTAAACAACTACGAAACAAGTAAGTCCCTGGCTAATTCACCCTTCTGCAATGAGATTTGGAGGCAGACAGACTATAAAAGCGAACAAACAGAAATGACTATTTTTGCCACAAAATTAAATAATGCTTTAAAATGAGCAAAATAGTAGTGATCAATATATAACGCAAGTACAAGTGCAGTTAATCTAGAAAATATTCTTATCTTAGTTTGGATGGCTCTGGATGCAGTTGAAACACTGGAAAATATTGCAGATGTTTCTGTAAGTGAACAAAGAGTCTTGTAACTTGCCTAATTTATAGTAGAGGAAAAACGCTTATAAACTGACTCCTATGCCCTCTATCCCATAAACAACTATACTTTGTGCTTCCTCTAGTGCTTCCTGACTCAGAGTGCCCAGGTAAACACCTTTTGCCACAAGATGTCTGACTCTGGAATTTCGTAATGTAAGAAAAACAGCAAAAGTAGCTCTCAAGTGCAGAATAAATAAACAGCTAGCAGTGTTTACCAACTCAAAGAGATCAGGTAAATACCTTCTGCCACAAGATGTCTGATTCTGGAATTTCTTAATGTGAAAGCACAGTAAAAGCTGCTCTCAAGTACAGATTAAACAACAAAACAATTACTGAACAACTAAGTCCCTGGCTAATTCATCCTTCTGTAAAGAGATTTGGAGGCACACAGACTAGAAAAGCCAACACAGAAATTACTATTTTTTGCCAGAAATTTAAATAAATGCTTTAAAATACTGAAAAACAGTAGTGGTCACTGTAAACAGTAAGTAAAAGTGCAGTTAATCAAGAAAATATTCTTATCTTAGCTAGCATGGCTCTGGATGTGGTTGAAACAGTGGATAAACATTGCAAAGTTAATTACAGGATTATAATTTAGTAGTTAAAATCAACATTAAACTTTTACTCCATATTTAACAATGATGTTCATCTATACAAAGATTATCCAGGTTCAAAAATGAGGATGTTATAAATTTCCATGGGGGGGTAATAATGTTGTTATTTTTTACGCTTATAAAGTTTGACAGTAATAAAGCTATCACTTCTTTTGGAAATATTTAATAAATATCTGGTACTATCCCATCTATTCCTGGTGCTATATGATCTTTTACTTTTGTTAATCTATTCAGCTATGTCTGTACTATTTTTAATAAAACAGTTTTAATATTTTTTTATACATATCTTTAAATACATTTTTATTATTGTGATCATAATAAATTTAAGGTCTTATAGTATATCTTCTGCATCTGATACTTTTTCCCATTTTTCAAAACCTGAATAATCTTTAACTGTTTTGACATAGTGAGAATTTTGAATCTACTTGCTGGTCTATATAGTCCTTTTAGTATAATTTTACTAATAGTAACAGTAGACATTTATGACCTATTATAGATTGATATATTTATTTAATGTCTTAGCCAAATAAAAAATATAGATTCTCAATTTTGAACTTTTAATTTAGTGTAGTTTTTACATCCCCATCATTTTCTAAAGGCTTTATTCCATTCTCTTATTTAGATTTCCATTATTTATGGATAATTTTCTAGTTACTCAATTAACCATACAATAAAACCTCTCTGCACTTCATCCTATATGCAAGTATTTTCATTGTAACTAATTATTTAGAAATGTAAATTATTTCAAATGTAGGACTTCTGTGGTCTGATAAAGACAGGACAAATATTAAAAGACTCAAGGAGGAATTCAACAAAGCCTACATGGAGTGATTTTCCATGTAGGCATAGTGGCACAGAGCTTACATGGAAGTAAGCAGCCGTGAGATCCACTAACCAGATCAGAGGGTCATGCACGAGCTTGCAGACATGGAAGTGTCTGTGGCAAGCAAATCACCTCATAAACAGGTGAACTGCATGCAAATGAGAGCGCTGGAGCAATCCAGCAAGCAGATAGGCAGTCTTGCATACCCCATGAAGTGGAACAGGGACTGTAAAAGCCCATTTAGAAGGTCAGAAATTGCATAGTAGGCACAGGTATGTACAAAAGTGTGTCCTGTGTGTCCAAAAAATAATGCAAAATAATGTAATAAACTAATTTTTATAAATACCCATATTATGTTTGCACTGCACGCAGCAGCAAGCAGACATGCCATTATGCAAAAAAATATTAAAAAGTATAAAAACTAAAAATAAGAAATATGGGAGAATAATGGATTATAGGGCCCTGCATGGAGTATGTACAATGGTTGATGTCAGTGGTTGCTAAGGAGGTAGGCCCTGGAATAGTGAAGTACCCAGGTTTTATACACGGATCTGTATGCAAATGAGATGGGGTTACTGAATCTCAAAAATGGGCTACTGTTTCCACAGATAAAATCCATATATCACTAGAGCCATGTTGGTGTCCACAGAAGAGTTAGCTGACATCAAAGGGGGTGTGTCAATATATGTTTAAGGTGATTGGAGCTCAGCGGCACCTGTTTGTGAGGAGCACCTCTCAGCTAAGCAGGGGTGTGTGTCCAGTGCTGCTAAGCTTTGTTTAGCTGGGGGCACATGTTTTAGCTGGTTTGAGCTGTGCTGAGCATGCATGTGCATGTGTGTGTCTACTGACTGCTGAACATTGTTTATACCTGCGGTGTGCGTTTGCATGCCATGCCACAGTAAGCTTAGCAGTTAAAAAAAAAAGAAATTGCCAGGGAAAGCCAATCATGTATAAAATACTGATAACACTGGGCCATTCAAACCCCTCAATAATGTACTTGGCAGGTGGAATACATTGTAGTTATTCAATCACACAGGCTGCATCTACAGCAGAGCACTATAAAGTATGCATACACCCTACACTCTGATCCCTCCCACTCTGCACCATTGTAGTACAGACCTGGGAATTTTAACTGCTGCTGCTCTGCAACATCTGTATGTGCTTGAGGCTGAAATCAGTGCTGATGCTGCCACTGACAATAGGCCTAGACTGAGAAGGAAAAGAGTGTTCAGGCCTAGGGTAACCTTCCAGGAGCTACATGAGCTGGAAACTGTAGAGGGCTACAGGATGGACAGGGACATACTACAAGAACTCACCAAGATCTTCCACCCTCAACTCACACCCAGAGCCAACAGAGGAGAACCCATCACAGTGGAAACAAAGGTATGTGTAGCCCTTTGAATACTAGCTGCACTACTTTTCAAAGACCAACCAGGGACATGATGGTGGTCTCACAGGCATCTGTATCCAGGGTACTCCATCAGTTCCTCACTGCCTTGCAAACACATGCCAGTGAGTTCATTTATTTAGCTTGCAGCCCTGAGAACAGCGCCAGCAGTACATCTCTCTTCTACCATGTAGCACACTCCTCTGAGGTACTGGGTGCCATAGACTGCATTCATGTACACATTAAAGCACTGCCCAGTGAGGAGGGTAGAGTCGACGTCAACCGCAAGGGGGATCACTCCATCAACTGCCCAGTCATGTGCAATGCCCAGGGCATCATCATGAATGTGTGTGCTGGCAGCCCTGGCAGTTATCACGACTCTCATATCTGGCATACATCACAGCTGTACCAGATGTTTGCCAGGGGGGAAATCCAGTACGGCCATCTAGTGGGGGATGCTGGCTATCCACTGGAACCATGGATGATGACACCCATCAGAAATACACACACCTATCAAAGAATGCAATAATGAGGCACACACACAAACTAGGACTGTCACAGAGCATTTGTTTGGGCTGCTGAAGTCATGGTTCTGATGCCTCAATATATCTGGTGAAGCCCTCCAGTACTCTCCAGCCATATGTGCACAGATGTTCACAGTATGTGCCATGCCTCACAATATGATCTTGTAGAAACAGCTGTGGCAGGATCATCACAGGGAAGGGACACACAGCCTCCCATCAATGCCAAAGTCTCCACA
>NC_056737.1:700355154-700410154 GCF_019279795.1 Protopterus annectens | reverse complement strand
TGGCCTGCCATGTTGTGGTGTGGACAGCACACTCCCTTCTGTAGTGCTGGAGGTACTGCCACTATGGGAGCATGCATGTGCATGGCCATGTGGACTCAGCAGATGGTGTTGCTGAACTACATCCACATGTCTGATGCCCTACTCCCACCAGATGTTCCAGCACAGACAGCATGTGGTCAAGGACTGACAATGTCTCATCTCACCATCTCTCCACTACATCAGTGAAACAATCCATAGCATCACCAATATGGTGAAGGGAGTCACGGATACCAGACTGTGCTGCATCCATGATCCTGAGCATCCATCTGGTGTAGCATTCAGAATGTGCCTGTGCCTCCATGATGGACCAAAACATGCATCGAGTGACCCGTGAGGTGACACCTGTGACAGCTGGTGGATGGGCAACAAACATCCATGTCAATCTGCCTGTGTGGGACCTCGCCAGGTCTCTGGTTATGGCTAGTGTCTACACTAACTGGTGCCATAGTTGGCAGACTCTTTTGTTTGATGTCACCATACTCTGACTGTCGGATATCTCTGGCCACAGGTGGCTGGGTATGTGTGGGCATACTGACTGGACACTGGGGCAGGAAGTGGGATGTCAACCCATGGGACAGATTCAACCCCAACAACCCTACCTGTGTCTCACTATGGACGCCATCATCTTCAGAGTACAATGAGACACGGACATCAGATTGCGAGGGGGACACATTCCAATCCTCATGTTCACCTGTGAGGAGAAAGACAAAATAAGTACATTACTACCTTCACTATTTTGTAGGGTAATCCACACACATTCACCTACAGGTGAGGATTCACAACTGCATTACACATACCACATCTTATTTCTGATCCCATGCACAACACACAAGCAGACTACACACTATACACCTGTATGTTAAACAATATGTCAGTGTATGTGATAGACCTATACCTAAAACACAGTGCACCCATCTTGGGCATACTATGCCAGTTCTAGTATCACTGCCTTAGGTATGTATCATCTCCATATTGTGTGTGAACAGGCATCTGTGAGTGATTTCCTCCTGTATAGCAGACTGCATAGACCTTCTCAAATATAAGTGCAAATGTGTTACAGCTCTTGCAAATACACAAATGTGATTACCTATTCAATGCACATCAGTTAACCCCTCTGAAATCGACCATGCAATTATTGTACTCTATCTAAGCATAACAGTTGTGCCTCGGGCAAAATGTCAGCCCTTAACATTCTTAGGGTATATATGCTCCATACAACAACAGTATCACACTTACCAGGTACAGAACCTTGGACTCTGGCCACACCTGATGTACCTATGGAAATGTAAGCGAGAGGTATTATCAGCAATACCAAATTTGACATTGTTACAGGGTAATATGTGCATATATCAACATGTACAGTAGCTAATGTGATACTGCCTACATTGCTGACATTCTGAGTATGTGTGCACAACTGTGTATTAAAACCAAATCACTAACCCAATGCAGATAGACCTAACACCCATGTACTGGTATGCAGAGGCTGCCAGAATGACTGATACAGTATTGCATGGATAAGCACAGGAAGCTTACCTGGATGCTCCTCTGCTGTGGATGCTGTGGCACCCACCTCCATGATATATGGGGTGATGGATGCTGGAGCTGGTGTCTGTCCCCAGGTTTGTTAGGAATTCCTCTGTGGCTAAAAGTGGTTGTTCTGCTGCAGGCCCTCCACCAGTGGCAGCACAGTCTCTGGCCACAGCAGCAGCCCTTTATCATGCAGCATTGACCATATATGTGGCCCGGTGTCGGACCTGCTCATAGGTTCTGTCCTGTAGGCCTACTTGGCTGACTGCTGTGATGAAGTTAGCCCACAGTTCTGCAAATTCATAGATTCATAGGTTCATAGGTAGGTACTAGGCTATCAGCCCAAGGGCCTACGTAAGCCTAGCCAACAAGGTTCCCTGGCTTATGCCACCCAAGAAAGTTATTTTCCTGTGCCACTGTTGAGCAGAGACACAGAAGTGATCCCGGGGTGTATTTCCTATTTCCCATCCACTCATCAAGACTTTTCTTGAAGAGTGCTAATGAAGAACTTTGCTTGATATAGATGGGTAGCCTGTTCCAGAGTATGGAAAGTCTCTGGGACAGGAATCTATCCCTCCAGCATATCCTGTTTATTGTGGTGACAAGGTTTAGGTCCCTAGAGCATGTAGCTTGGAGGGATTGGGATTTCTTTAGATGTAGCATGTCCAACAGCTCTGGGTTTGACATAGCTTTATATGTTAGGCAGAGATCATCTCGGAGTAGGCGATAATAATGCTGGTGATTCCTGGACAGCCGAATGTTGTGATGCAGTCTGAGGCCATCCAGGATGACATTATTTTCAGCCTCTGAAAATGGCAGGTGCCTCCTTTGATACATCCTTTCTGAAAGACAACAAGAGGGAAACACATCACAGGATCAGATACACTGATATCCGCTATGTACAGATCCTGCACATCCAAATTGGCCCGCACTATCCACTGCTACCTGCCATGCCATACACTGAAGTCTATCAACACACTATATATGTTGCTATCACCAACATAGTAGCCATACTAATTATGTCCCTGTGTGCCATGACAGAGTGTCCTGTGTGTCTCCACACCCATCAATGCCATCTACTGCGGTGTGTCCCCTGTGAGCAAAGTCCCACTACTATGTCCTATGGCCACTGTCAGACACATAGGTGTGTGTTATTACAAGTATATGGGGACAGTCCAGCAACATCAGTGTGCTACAATGACAGACAGCAATGCAAACCTGCTGTAGTATATTCTCCCTACAGACATCATAGTTCTCCAGTACACAGATGTTTGCTGAATGTGTACATGAGGCTGATATATGTGGTCCTTTTGGCACAAACTTGTGGACTGTCTGACAAGTGGTTGGACAATAATTGATGGTTGTTCTCAGAATATAGAGAATCTGGCTGTCAAATGCCAGAACCCTCAGAAAATAGTTATGCCACAGTAATATCTGTTAGTCTATTCATACTCTCATTTTGTCTGACCAATATGTACACTCTGTTGCTGAGGTTTGGCCTGTGTCCCCCCAGTAATAATGGCTATGACCTGACTTTCTGCTGTAGAGGGTTGCCAAGTATGTTAGCCATAGCTCTCAAGCAATGACTTACAAATGTCGACTAAACTGTGACCTAGCCAGAGTACATCAGGGACAGTGAGGGACACCTTTACAATGTCTGAACTCTTCCTGTGTGACATTCACAGACTGAGAGGAGCTGAATGATAGTACATCATGTGATATGACAGCTGTCTCCACCCTTGCTTACTATCAATATGTCTAACACATAATCCAGTAGAATCCGTACAGGAGCTGACAGTTGTAGAAGGGAGTGAGTCGGCCACAGCTGGGATGTAATTTGCAGCAAGCATAGTTAAGAGGCATGTCTGTAGCTGTTGGACAGCAGAGTATCACCTACATGTCATTTCCAGAGATGGACTACAGGCCTACTGTTGTAATCCCTATTTCCCATAACTGTATCCTCCCATCTACGTCCCATTATATGGGGACTTGTATTACATACCTGCTAGAGGGATGTAATGCTTTTGTGAAGAAATCATCAAGAACAATGCTTGGTAAATTGCAGTCTGTCTTGGTAAAGCAAATTACAGACCTGTTTCCCATAGGCAGTTGCTTGCCTTTTGTAGGTAATGCTCATTAACAGGTAATTTCCTATGCACCAATCCGTGGTTAGCCAATGACATGGCACAACAGTGCAATGTTTAAGGCTTTCATGTAGGCCTTGGCCCCTTTCTTAGTCTGTGAGATGGACATTAGTGAGGTGTGGAGACTACAGCATTGCAGAGGGTAGGTACAAATACTGTCCACTTTTGAGATTTATGAGGTATGTCCACAGTTTTGCATGCTATGTTTGGCCATTGTCAAATGACTTCATGATTATCTGACAAATCAGTGTTAAACACTGTGGGTTGAGGTCAGTAGGGGTGAAGAGACATGTGAGTGTCAGATGTCATACCTGTCAGAATATGCATGCTGCTGCTGTAGCTGCTGGTCTATCAGCTCGGTATGTTTCTAGGGGCAGACTGTGACACATGTCCTTGTCACTTGATCTTTGACCACCACCCCTTTATGTATGGGTGTTGTGTGAATCCCTTGTTCTAGGGGGTTGTGAGGTATGGTAGGTTTGTAGCAGGTAGCATAACATATAGCTGCATATGTTACAGCCTGCAGATGTTGCTTTTTGCCTAGGACTCATAGTGTGGAGTGTGTACATGTTGGAGGACAGCAAGCTGTGTCTGTCACTGAGGGAGCAGTGTCAGCTCTGTTGTTACAGCAGAGCCAGAGTGAGGGTACCCATAACAGTTCAGTTGAGGCATGTGCTTAAGGTACATCTGTTATGTAACAGGGCCAATCAGAGAGTAGTAACCCACATATAGGTAGGCTATATGAATATGTGCAGTGTGTCCCTACCTATAGGCCTGTGACTTCCTAACATGGGTAGCAGTTAATTCAGTAGCAGCAACCTGTTTTAATTAAAATTGAATGACTCAGTCATTATTTGCTTTATTCTCAGGAATGTAACTGAAGTACAATACACTGGATTCTAACCCAGGACTGTGGGTGGCAAAATGTACTGCATGCATGGTGTGCAACAGACTGAGCTATTGAGTCACTACTGCAGCAGGTTTATTTGCAAGATGTATGTGAATACATACAGTCTGTGACACAGGAATTGCATTAGCATGTGTTTTCTGATGGGTATGAGGTGTGACACTCAAATGTCTGTCATGATTTTCTAACCTCAGTCTTTAATGACTTGCCAGTACTTTAGCAGACAGATATGTTTTTGTGAAACCATGCCAAAACTAGGGAGAATAACTGTGGATATTCAGCAACACTCTGCATAGTTGACAGCTATATCTGCTATCCCAGGCCTCACATACATCCATTAATATTTATTTGGCTGTGTACTGGTGTAGTGTCTACATCACAGTCCCAAGTACACTGCAAATTTCCCCATTATATGCACTTGCAGTGTGTCATTAGCAATCAGAATATGTTGGTGGAAACACCTGCTTTAATTCAGAGCTGAGTGGCCTAGTTGGCTAATGCACTGTGCTGTACTTGACAGGGGTCTGGGTACAAAATGTGGCAAGGGGGATTATTTTGCAGATATGCCTAACACTGTCAGAAATCATAAGATGATTAAAACACGTTTAAGTAGTTTTAAGTGGGTTTGTGTGGTGCACCACTCCACTTAGCTCCGCATAAACCAGAGTTAAAAATAAAAAAGAAAAGAAAAAGGGGTGATAGGAAAGTGGTGAAATGGGGCCAAACAGGGGGAAAAGCATACTGAGTGTCAGATAGGGATGTGCATAACAGGTGTAGAAAAGGACCATAGCTCTCCATTTCTTCTACAGCAACAGCTGCAGGTTTTGCAGAATTTGGAATTAGGAGCCTCATACCCCAGGGAGAGGGCTAAGGGCAACATGAATGTGTTGATTGATGTAATAATTAGGTTATGTCCAGTGGACACATGTGCAAAATGGAAAGCTATGCATGGGGCAATTTTTTTTTTTGTGGGACAGATGCCCTTTTTTTTGAAGGAGAGAGTGGAATGTTGAGGAAGGGATATAGGTGCATGTGGGGAGAGGTTGCATTTGCAGACAGACAAGACAAACAAGACAATATACATGGGCAGTGTATGACACATGAGGAGGGTAAACACCGTGGATGTGCAGGATGTTGTTCCACGTGCCCCCAGATGGCATGAGTGTGACTGAGCTGTCCACCCATGGGCAGTCAACACAGCTCCATCACTGCCCTGAAGGTTTCTGTGCTGGAGGCTGGGTTCCAAGGCCGCCAGGCCCCTCCAGTTTGGCAAGTATGCCCTCAATCCAGTGCAGGCATCGCTCATACCCACGATGAACTATCTTGTGCACCATCACTGGTAGCTGATCCTGGGATACAACCCCCCCCTCCACCCCCACTCGCAGCCATTCCCTGAGGCAGTTCCACCCATAGGTGGTGCAGGGCCAATAGAGGGGTCACCACCAGCTTGGGTCCTAGACATGCTGAGTCCCGGTGCCACAGCTGGTTGAGGTAGGATAGGTCACCAGGAACTAGCCTACCCAGTTGAACTCTGGTGTTGAGGTATTTCAATGTGTATTGGTTAGTAATGAACAAACCATTTAGTTAGTTATAACAGCATGTCAGAACATTGCAAATAACCCAGTAACATAACATTGCATAGTATATGGAACACAACAATACGTAAGATAACAGTCAGTATAGTAACAGTATGCCAGTAACAGTTACAGCATAAGGCCAAGGGTCTATATTATGTTATCGAACATTAATATTGTTGAAAATGTAAATATCAACTCCAAAACTTTGAAGTAGTAAAATAGCGAATGTTGTAAATATCGACAGAAGTGTTGTCGAAAAGTTACGGTTGGCCAAGTGAAATGTTGTGATGTAGTACATTATTGCGACATCGCATCACAGTCAGTTGAATAATTATAAATATTAAAGTAGCATTATGCATATTAGCATAGTTTGAACTTTGCATGTAAACTAGATGTTTATTCAGTCTTTATGTGTGTGAAATGCAGTATTATGTAGAAACACTTCGCTATTATTTGATCTGAAAGTGCTGTGTGTTTGTAGTCCCTATTAAGTTATTGGAAAGACTGTTCAGTGAATGGCATTTTCGGAGCTCTGATATCAAACATGTCATTCACCAAACTGTTTACCATGAGACTGGGGAACATGGAGGATTGGGAAATTTGCCCTTTCCTCACTGTAGTGCAATCTTGGAGTTGGTATATATAATTAGCGGGGGTGGGGTGGGGGTGCAGTCCCCCACAAGAGCACAAATTGGTGAACAGCATACATTTCTTTTTATACTCTGGTTATGTTGTTTAGGGATATTAGTGAATTATATGTTGTAGTTTTGTACACAGTGTGAATACATTTACTGATAAAGTAGTAGGCCAACTATGGGTGTTCAGTATTTTTAGTTTCAACATTGTCAGCATTCGTTATTGTGGTAGTTCAAGATTTTGGAGTCGATATTTACGTTTTCGACAATTTTAATATTTGATAATGTAATAGACCCTAAGACCAACAACATGGGCAACTCAAAAAGATACATTAGTATGCAACTATTGTAATACATAACAATCATAAAATCATAAAACACAAGACCCAACATGACATTTAGGGAACAGCATATGTTAATAGCAAACCATAACCAATTTACAACAATAATAAATTATGATGAGTAGAAGTGGTGGGGAAAAAGAGAAATACAGTCCATTAATACCAGTATAGGCTATATAGTTTGCAACGGTACTATAATATACACTACAGGTCTGCCCTTCCTTCATGTATATCAGTGCCCTATAGCTGCTGTAGCACGTACATACCTCTCAAGCTATTTGCATGGGACAGTATGGGCCAAGCAGTAACACCTACAGGTACATATCTACGGAAGACTATTACATGTCAGGTAGACCTATACAACTGCCAAGGTGTACTGTGGATTGATGTAGTATGACTGTGCTATTGACATAATCATGTTGATCATAGATCTGTGACAGAGGGATTTGGCAATAGTGATTACAGTCTGTGACAGAGTGACATTTGAGAGATATGTATCTTGTACAGTACAGAGAGAATACGACTATCATGCTGTCCTTGGCAGGCATGGGGTTAGACCGTCAGCAAATATTCACAGACACACCAGACATACAGCCATACCAAGATTACACATTTTATTTAAAGTATTAACTTTAATTAGTATTGTACTTGTTGCCTTTATTTTATGACATCTTATGACATTCCTGATCAATGCTGTTAATACTCTGTTACATCTGAACACACAAATTATTAACCCATACTAAGGGCTACTGCACCTATTTACCTGTAATTTCTGTGGGAGAACATCTGTTAACAATACACAACTAATTCAATAATATTTACTAGTACTTGTCACTGGATTCGAACCCTGGTCTGTGTGTGACAAAATGTACATCACACACAGCATTTAAAAACTAAGCTACTGACCCACTGCTGACTATTGACTGACTAATGTTTGCCTAGAGCTCACCTGGAAACAAAATATAACCTGATATTAGTAGTACAATTTTATACAACACTACAGTAACACTTGAAAACACATGTATGATATTCATGTATGACAGAGATAGTAGGTAAACTGTTCATTAATACATAGAATGCAGGTATACACAATAAACTCTTAGTGAATGGAAATATCTGTGACATGTCAACACCATTTCAGAGTATTGGGTTAACTACCTGACCCATATGCAGTTGCAGAAAGTATATTTGCAGTCTACAGCTATTACAGTTTCATACTTGCCTGCAGCACCATAACTCGGAGCAAGAATGCATATAGCTGAAATAGAATGGCTAACACAAGACAATCCTGATATAAACAGTCTGCCTTAGGTGTTATTGGTATTGCTTCAGATGTTAGTGCAGAACAAATGTCATTATGCATATATCTTGTAGTGCAACTCTAAATCTACAGTTCAGTAAATCTACAGTTCAGCATAACACTCTTCCTTAGCTAACCTTGAGTCACTTAGTGGCATTCTTTATGTTTGTATTTCAGAGCAGATGTCATACTTGATTTCATGAACATTAGCCCTACTTACACACATATTGCACAACACAGCTTTATTAGGGGAGTCTTCAAGCAGTTATTGGTACATTTTCGAGTCTTTATTGCACAACAGTTTATATAATGCAGATGTTGAAATACAGCTGTAATTTCACAATTATTGCAGTAGAAACTTTATTTCATTAACATTATCAGGTTTCATGCTCTAATCTTTATTGTACTATACTTGACATTAATGAGTTATTGCAATACAGGCCTACATCCGCATTCATTGCAATACACAAATCTGTACTATATGTACCTACTGACAGTGAATTAATTACTCTGTCTTGTGTATTTGACTATAGATTGCAAATTAATCTCTACTCTCCACAGTCATGGTGCAACCTGGCCAGATGCCCGGCATGGGCCTCTACATTGTGAAGTCTGTCCTCTGTAGCTGTAGGGAGAGAAGCACACCATTATGTGTACCTATCACACATTCAGATTAGGTATTGGTAAAACAATGCTAGCAATACTTACAAACATGTGGGGCATTCCCATCCCAAGCATCCTGGACCCAGGTGTCCAGAAGTCCCCTCGTCTACTGCTTCAGTTCATCATAATGGTGACTATACCTCTCAATTGTACAGATTTTCACAGAATGTCCAGATTTTTGCCTTATATTTTTGGTGTGTTCCTCCTAAAATCTGTAGTTTTCTGGCAAATAGCTAAGGATTGAAGTAATTAAATAATGACACACATTTGAGTTTAAGACTCTGCATCCTTCAGAAAATTCATGCTAATGCAAAACCTATCATTCTATCAACTTTCTAAGTTTGTAAAAGTAATATTTAAAATCTGTACCTATTTGTCCCCCCATGATTTTAGGCTTTGCCCAGAATATTTTGCTCTAAGAGGTTGAGAGGTATAACAGACCTGCTCACCTGTGAGGGGGATGCCTGTTGAACTGGTGAGATCAAGTGCCAGCTGGTCCCAGGCCTCCGACTTGTACTCCGATCCCTGGAATTTGCCCTGCAGCAGCCGGTGTTCATAGTCTTTCACGAGGAGGCCAACCATGACTCTGGACTCCAGAATGCTCCACTGCTGCACCTGGAAGCGCTCATCCTCTCCAACACCTGCCATAGTTCCTGGACAGTTCAAACTCCAATATAATATGCTGTATTCCACCTAGTGCTCTTAATATAACCTGTTTTCCTGCCCTTACACACCATTGGGCCATTTTCAAAATTGTGGAGTGTCACTTAACACCGCGCAAACCAGCTTAGTTGAGCTGAGCAATGCTTAAACTGGCAATGCTCGGCAATGCTTAGCAGTGTGCAAACCAGCTAAATGCAGCCAAGTGGTACTTAAACAGAGATTGTTTTACTGCTGCTTATCTTGCCTTAGCATGGCTTAGCAGAGCTTAGCTGAGTGGAGCACATCATGATTTAAAAATAATTGGCATAATTTATATTTAGAAAACGATTGCTTAATTTCCCTTCCCTGTATTCAAACCCTGCACCTACTACGCATAAGACTGTGACTCTAACCACTTGGCTATATAGATATGGGGGAATGCTGCTATACTTTCACATATACCTCTGAGCCAAGTTTAAGCAATGCTAAGTGCCGCACTGTACAAACCTGTGAAGCTATGCTTAAAGTTGACCTTTGAATAATTAATTAAATGCATCTGGTTTCTATTTTTAGATTTCTGGCATGCGTCAGTCACTGTGTGCCATGCCACACACCTCAAACTTAAAAAAAATAATTATTACATTGCATTTATTGCTATCAGGCACTTGGACAGTGCAGGGGGTGTGTTACTTATCTATTGACACAGTGCCATACTCCCTACACTGATTCAATACTGCCCCCTCTGGCTCTTCCTCAGTAATGCACCTTCATTATTATGCATGGTGCGCTACTGAGGGGAATCCACATATATAGACACAGTACCTTCTGTGTAGGCAATACACTATGCCTACAAGGATTTTATTAAATCTAGGGGTCAGGCTTTCAAATTAATTCTTTGGATAATACTTTTTGTGAAAGGCATATAGGTAATTCATAAAATATGATGCCTTTGATATGTTATCCTTTTAAAGATTGTAATTCTAGTAAATTGCTCCAATTTTAATGCTTTTGCTAAATCAGATACTATAGACCTTATAGTTCCACTAATATCAGATATGTCACAAAAGCATTTAAAGTCTCCACCAGTATAATGTATACTTTAAGATACTCTAATAAAATATTTTTTTCTCCACGGAATATTAACTCTGCCAGTTTAATGCATACGTTAAGATACTGTAATAAAATATAATTTTTTTTCTCCACAGAATATTAACTCCTTTTCCCTCTTGCTTAAATGAATAGCTTGCGAATATGCTATTGACTTTAAAATCAACTCATGTAATATAATTTTATGTTACATTTATTTTTTGCAAAAAATATATATTTATTTAATTTAAGATATGTATTCAAACTGTTTCTTTTTTAAATACTGTTTAATATATTCATATTTAAAGACATTGCTTTAATAGCTATCATAGGTCTTGTAATAAAATGTAATCGGATTAATCCTAGCACTTAGTGAATAACTGGACTAGATACTCATTTCATTATCATTTTCTATTTATTTATTTGCTGCATATCAGCAAGTCAAATGGCATTATAAATACGTGACCAAGAGATCTAAAGCTTTTTTGTAACAAAAACAGAATGGTTTGGAGGGGCAGGTAAATTTTTTTGCAGAGGATATCGCTGCTATGGAACAGACTCCACATTCACATAAAATAAAGTTCATCCCTATACATTCTGAAGGGGAGCTTTGATCTCTGGATGAGAAACAGTACATTTAACTCAGAACTGCACCCAGTACTATTAATGGAGAGATGCAGCTCCTAAATGCTTTGTCCCATGCATGGGTCCACTCAAATTATCTATGGCATGATCCCAGTTATTCTCATTAGTGGTAAGATATAATTACTGATGGGATGGGTAAGGTCAGACTATAACCAAATGGGATAGGTTATTTTGAACACAAAAAGGGAAACTGGCTAGGCTTAAAATGGCCCACAAGGGCAGCTAGCCTAATACTTAACTATGACCCTATGAATTGATCAAGTCATTAATTGTAAAAATCTTAGCAGCTTCCCTCTTTAATTTATACAGACATTGAGTCAAAGGATCATAGGATCATAGGAGGTTACTAGGCTATTAGCCATAAAACCACTACAAGCCTAGCCATATTATAAACTTGCTCCCTTATGGACCAAAATATATAGTCTATGTTTGTACATGAATCTAAGATCAGCACCAGCTGCCCCTATCTAAGAGGGACATAGGTGAAACCCCTAGTGTAAATTTATGGTTTCCTATTCAATTGTCTAAGTTATGCTTAAATAGGGTCATTGAGGAGCTCTGTTTTACATGAATTGGGAGTTTGTTCCAGAGGAGTGGCAACAACTGGGAGACATATCTACCTCTCCAGCATGTCCTGTTAATACCGCAGGCTAGGTTAAGATCCCTAGAATGAGTGAATCTTGTCCCATTGGATTTGTGGATGTGCAGCAGCTTCATCAAGGCAGAGTCTGAGACAGCACTGTAGGCCATGTGCAAGTCACCTCTAAGCAGTCTATATGATACTGAGTAAAGTAATAGAGCCTTCAGTCTGTCTATTTAGGTCATGTGTTGTAGGCCCTGAATTTTCCTGATGAGAAACCTCTGAGGTCTCTCCAGTTGCTGCAGATGTCTGGTGAGGTACATACAGAAAGGAGCATTGTACTCTATTATTGGTCTGATGAGAGCTGACTACAGGGAAGCTATAACCTCCTTAGCTTTGGATGCTATACCCTTGCTTATGAGGTGTGCAACATAGACGGCCTTCCTTACTACTGTGGACATCTGATGTTCAAAATTAAGGTTACTATCAACTTGCATTTCTAAATCTAAGGTTACTATCAACTTGCATTCCTAAATCTGTCACCACTGGGTTTGAACTTAGGGGTATATTATTAATATTGTAATTAGCAGAGGTTTCTCATTTGATGAAGGGGTGATAATGCATTTTTTTGCATTTAGTTTAAGTCTGTGGCTTTGACACCAATCATTTGTCTGTGTAAGCCCATTTTGTAGTATGCTGACATTTCTGGGGAATTCAGTGATTGCACCCAGTTTGCAGTCAGCAGCAAATCTGGTAAGCCATAGGACATCTATTTTCACCTGGACTTCTGAAAAATAGATACAAAACAGGAGGAAGCTTAGCACAAATCCTTGAGGGCCACCACTGGTAACATGTCTGTTAGTAGAGTTTGCATCCCCAGTTTTAAATGTATGTATTCTGTTTGTGAGCCAATTGGCAACCCATGTAGTGATGTAAGGGTTAATCCCCAGTTGGGTGAGTTTCTCACTGATGCCTGAATGAGGGATTGTGTTAAAGACCTTGGCTACTTTAAGATAGGCAGTGTGAACTGTTTTGCCTTCATCCAGGGCCTTGATGAGATTTTCAAAGAAGTCCACCAGGTTTAACAGGCAAGATCTTCCCTTAATGAAGCCAAACTGGGTCCTGTCAAGAGTTTGAAGGTCACCTATATCCTTGTTGATAAGATCCATGATGATTTTTTTCATGGCCCTGCAGATAAGGCAGGTTAGGCTTATGGGTTGGTTGAGGGATCCCCTATGCGTAAGGGGATTACCGCTGCTTTTTTCCACTCAGCTGGGACACAGCCAGTCCTTAGACTGAGATTGAAGAGGTTCTTCTAACTCCTGATCTAGAACATTTATTAAGCAGAGGCTGTGTTTTTGGCCTTGAAGAGTGTGGCTTGGTATGGAGATATCAAGCAGAGGACTCATGACAGGTATGTTATGGGGTATGATTGGTGGGGACAGGGGGGTGAAAGTTTTGCCATACATGTCTACTACCAGGTTGGTGATGTCCTCAGGTTCAGTATAGGTGGTACCACCCACAGCTAGTTTGGCACAAAGCTGGGCCTTCTCTTTTAGATTTTGGACATAGCTAAAGAATGCTTAGTGATTTGCCTTAGCTAGGGATGCTAATTTGCTTTCATAATTAGCTCTAGAGGACTTTACAAGATTTGTAATCTGCTTATTTATGCTTTTGAGGTAGTTCTGCCTTTGCTGGGACTGCTCCCTCTTGTTTTTTGACATCAGTTTCTTTTTTTTATTGTATAACCTATTTATGCTGGAGGTCCACCAAGGTGGCTTATTTTTACGTGACGATTTTGATTTGATCTGTTCCAGTACGGCTGAGTTTATACATTTATATAGGTGTTTATATAGGACATTTATGTTCACCTCAGTATAGGGGGTCATTGCTGTCAGTGTTGGCAGGGGGTCTGAAACTGCTGATGCCATTGCTCAGTAGGCTATAGTTGGCTTTAGAGAAATTTTTGTAACTTTTTGATCTAGAGGGTCAGTCAGATACGATTGTTACTTTGAATGAGACTGATTTATGATCAGACCTTTCCAGGGAGGTCCCCAGACATGGGGTGGTACATTGATTCTCCATGTTTGTGAGCACTGTGTCAAGAATATTAGAGACACTTGTGTGAGTGCTGACTATCTATTCCAGAGCCTTTGTTTTAACAAAGTCCAGGAACCTTTGAATGAGTGTGTTTGTGCTCATATATGTTACCCAATCGATGGAAGGATAGTTAAAGTCACCCATGACCAGGGTATTTGGCTGTACTGAGAGTGACTAGAATAGGTCCAGGTACACTGTGTGGTTTTCATGGTTCATGGTGGGGCACCTATAGTTAAAAATGATGTGGGGGTCTTTTCTACAGCTATTTGGACTTATAGTAATTCTAGGGAGTCGTACTGGTTAACCAGTCTAGAGGACTATATGTCTTTAATGAAGATGGATATTCCTCCTCCATTGTTTTTTCACATTTGGTATCATCTGAACATGTGGAATGGTCTATATTACCTTATCAAAAAGGCTATACATTGAACACCTTTTCATCAACCCCTAAACATTGAACTGCCATTTATGCGAATGGCCACTTCAGCAATTTTTTTCCTAAGGAAAAAATTGCTTGGCAAGCTAAACATGACTCATCACCTCAAACATTTCAAAGTGGGGGGCTTCGCCCCATACACCTCCCAAAGTGGGGGACTGTGCCCCCCACCCCACCACCCTAACTAAATATAGCAACTCCAAGATCACACTACAGTGGGGAAAAGGGCAAATTCATGACAATGGCCAAGCAATGTTTTTTCCCCCTAGGAAAAAAATCTCTGAAGTGGCCATTCACATCAATGGTAGTTCGACATTTAGATGTTGATAAAAAGGCATTTGATAAAGCCTTTTTGATAAGGCAATATAGACCCCATGTGGAAGGCATTGTAACCCTGCATGGCTGGGGTAGTCTCTGAGGCCTTGAACCATGTCTCTGTAACTTTTGTACTCATCTCTTATTAATACTTTCAAGACCATTATTGCACACTAGACTATAAAGAAAATTCATTATCTACATTATGAAGAAAGCACTGAAGCCCTTTAATTCTGGAAATTTAAAGGTTCCCTACTAAATTGCCTACTGCTCTATCTCCATTCTATTTAGCCATGTAAGATGAATTATTTAGTCCATTCTTCTCATACTTAATAAAATGCATCATTTTGACCAAAACAATTCTAATTGTCCTAAATCAATATATACATATATATTTTATCACCATTATTTGCTCAACAGGGTCTGTCTGTGGCTGAAAATATCAAATGTACAAAATGCCGAGTATGCATTTGGTGAGCGACATACATGTTAAATAGTAATTAGTGCCACACTGTGGAGTATTATAGATAGTGGTTGGCATGTGTAAAAAGACAGTTTTCATTGTTGCTGTAAGTTTAATGCTTACCAGAACATTAGTTAGGCAAATGTTAAGATGCCAAGGAGAGAACAGAGAACTGCATTGAGTGTGTTACATTGGAAATCATTGCTGGCTTGGTGTCCTTGTGTGCAGTGGTAGCAGGTTTTTTTTTTTTTTTTTTTTGGTAGATTTACTTGTGTGGCTATCGAGATCGAGTAGTAGTGATTTGGAGCAGTGAACTAAGAATTAGAGGAAGTATTGTTCACATCTAAGTTTGAATTAGAGACTACCTTGGGGAATCTGTAGATATACTAAGAGGTTATGAGCATGATCTTAAGCCTGACTCTTCAATGTAAGTTGCTATAAGCTGCGAAACATGTTTCACAGATATAAACGAAATTTACTCCACATATTTGTGAAAACACTTGTACCTTCTTTATATGGAAAATTAAACAGATGCCTTCAGAAAATTAAAAACTAAGGCAAAAAAGACATGGTTTGCTTCATTATTTAGGAAGCCTTTTCATGAAAGGATAAATAAAATTTGTTGTAGGAGTCTGGTATTATAATGTCATTGCTCTTATTGTAATTTTCACCTCTTCAACGAGGGTTGAGTCAGAAACAATGAAACAGAATCCAGATTCCCTACCTTAAGTTAAGAGGAATATGTAAATTAAATAGGAAGGTGATTAAATGCAAAGTATGAAAGTGTGGGTACTCTTTTCGTATGATAAAGTACTAGAAGCACTTGACACATTTAGAGGGAAATGTAGCTGTTTATCTGTATAGTCATTATACACATTTTAAGTCAGAATAGCAGATCAATGACTTGCATGCCAGATCATGAAATTACAATAACATGCATTTTATGAAAGTACAACAGGGAAAGATTACTTTGTAGCTATATATACCCATTCTGATAATATTGATGCATATTTTAGTGAATCAAATTAGAAATGATAATTTACATATAGTGGAATATAAGAGTAAGAGACAAGCCCCGGGATTCATGAAGCTTGCTCCAGGTGCACGCATAGTGTAGGCGTTATAACGCCAAATATGGCTGCCGAGCGATTCAGGTACGATCTAATTCCACGTGCACTACCAGCGTATGCCAGATCTGCGCAGCCCCCGGCGTAGGTATGCAAATCACCCCATGCGCAGTGTTGCACCATGCAAATGAAGGCATATAGCGATTCATGAAGTGGTGCAGGCGTAGCGTAAGCCCACGGAAATGTAAACCAAAAAACATGGTTTACATTTTACCAAACATAACATCGGAGCTATGGAAGAGGGCCAGACCCAGGTATCACAACGTGAACATATGCCAATGGCGAAATACACAGCCAATGGCATAAGAAAAGATGCACAACATGTAAATAACAACATTTAATGTCATGTCCACAGTAACGCACAGCAGAACCACAGGGCATGTATGCGGAAGCTGTAACATAAAGAAAAAATATAAAAATGTCATAAAATCGCAATGTAATAGAAATCAGGTTTACAGCATAATACACAATGATAGGCATGGAACACCACAACCAAGGTGCAAGGTTTGCTAAGGGCCTGCGATAGTGTTCGGCGCGGTAACTATGAATTAGTAGTCAATGCCATGCAAATGAGGCAGATAATACTGAATCGCAAATGTCCCGCCAGATGAAGGTTGTACCATACGGCGCAGTGGTATAACACCGAGGAGTGGCTCAGAGGAGATACATGACATCAGCAGAGGGGTGTGTCACCGTAGCAGTAAGCACATTGGAGCATTGCAAATCTGGCCTGTCCGTTGCTAAGCAAAGCTGCAGGGCAGGGGTGGGGAGGAATCGTTTAGCTGAGAGCACACATGGTGCCCAAAAGCGCATGTGTACGAGGATGAAAACGTGCCCGAAACCCAGTAATCGGATGCATGCACTGCAAACAATAGTAGAAACAGGAAGGTCAGGGGAAGAAAAGAAGGAAATGCGGAAGTAGGGTAATTGAAGTACTAATGAGCAATCAACACCAATCAACCCACGAAGGCCAATAGACGGCAGCTGACAAGTCTGCTTGCAGAAACCTGCAAAGCAGGATAGGGGAGGCATTGGAATGCAAAGAAAGGAGGGGAGGTATTGGATTGCAAAGATAGGAGACCTGACACAGCAGAGCAAAGCAAACTGACAGCAGACCGGCAGTAGCACACATAACGCAAGATACGCCAGGTCCAGGAAAGTACAAATGAAAGTAGGCTGCAGGATGCATGCCAGAAAATGGTAGGTGCAACGTGCAGAAATGTAAAGGGAAGGTCAAGAGGTAATCCACGGCAGGCAAATGTAATTCAACACCAAAGGCACCACAATAGTAGTTCCGGCAGTAAAACACATAAGATAACCTGTAGCTACGATCGTACATACACACCCTATGACATCATCGGTGTTCACAGCACAATAGTATAAAGTGTGAAAGCACCCAACACACACCTGTGTATTCCCAAACACCGCACCATAGGTGTAAACACACAGGGAACTTTTAAAATGTACATGTTGGGAGCTGTCATAGCTGTGATTCATCAGCATGTGTTAGAGACTGATGGTGTTGTGGAGGATGATGCCGACAACCACCGCAGGCCTCAGAGGAGAAGTAGAGTGTTCAGACCAAGGGTAACCTACCAGGGGATACATGACCTGGAGATAGTAGAGCGTTACAGGGTGGACAGGGACATCTTACAACAAATAGTGGAGCTGTGCCGGCCACGCCTGAGAACCAGAAACAACAGAGGGGAACCCATCCCAGTGGACATGAAGGTATGTGTAAGCCTGCGAATACTGGCCACAGGTACCTTTCAAAGGCCAACTGGAAATATAATGGGTATCTCACAGGCATCAGCATCCAGGGTACTACACCAGTTCCTGTATGCCATGTTACCACATGCCAATGAGCAGATATACTTCCCCAAAACTCAGGAGGAGTTGGCCAGCAATATGCGCCACTTCAACTGTGTGGCACAATACCCAGAGATACTGGGTGCGATAGACTGCACGCACATACAAATCAAGTCACCACCCGGTGAGCAGGGTAGGCGCTACATAAACCGCAAGGGATTCCACTCCATCAACTGCCAGGATGTGTGCAATGCCCAGGGCATTATCATGGGTGTGTGTGCTGGCAGCCCTGGAAGCTACCATGACTCCCATATCTGGCATGCCTCACAGCTGTATCAGGTATTTGTCAGGGGGGGGCATCCCACATGGCCATCTTGTGGGGGATGCTGGCTATGCACTAGAGCCATGGATGATGACTCCCATCAGAAATGCACACACACCCATGCAAGAACGCCATAATGAGGCACACGCACAAAGCAGAATCATCATAGAGCGTGTGTTCGGGATGCTGAAATCACGGTTCTGGTGCTTGGATACATCTGGTGGAGCCTTGCAGTACTCTCCAGGTACGTGTGCCCACATCGTCATAGTATGTGCCATGCTACATAATATGATCCTGCGGAAGCAGCTGCAGCAGGGACAAAATGGAGAAGGCCCTCAGAGCCCACCGCAATTGCCAAGGCCATTACAGGCACAGAGGGATTCAGACCATGAACACACTGTGCCAGCCCCAGTAGGCAGATGGAGGCATGCCCAATATACCTACACCTTGGCAAAGAGGGAACGTATAGCACATACTCTGACAGTGTAGGCCCCTATGGACTGACACCTCTCCACCTGCACACACAGTAAAATGGATGGCACACAAACATGACCACCTGTAAATTGTAATGTATAGGTGGCCCAATGTGTGACTCCTACATAGGCAGCCCTCAAACATTCTAAACACAACAGCCAGTGGAACACGGAATGCCAACACCTGAACAGTACATGAGCCTTACAGCATATGGTGGTGCTGTGTGCCTGTCACATTCCCCGCCAGATATATATATATATATATATATATATAGATATATAGATATATCTATATATATATATATATATATATATATATATATATATACATATATATACACATATGCATATATATAATACAGATAGAAAGGGCAATAGAGGGATATATGGTGATATAGATGGATTCAGCAATATCTGCAAATATAATAGATAGTTCAACGACATTCATAACATCTTGGAGGTGCAAATAAATAGGATACCACCAACCATGGAATGTGTAACATACCGACATGTGTAACCACGAGGCTGAAAGACCAATAGAACACAGTACCGGAACAGTACATCCGCGAGTAATAGTATGATGATATGAAGGGACAGTTAGTCACCGCTGCCGGTGTCGCGGTCCACGTAGGTACTGTGTTCAACTGTGTCTGTGAGAGCCGTAGTCTGTGTAAGTGTGCATTGAGGGTGCTGTGTGTGTCTCTGTGTGACTGTAATGTGTGTGTGTGTCCGCAACATGTGTTTGTTAGTGCCAAGTCAGAGGCAGATCAGTACGGTAGGTGTGGGTATAGCTAGCCGTAGGCACATGGTTACTACCTGTCCCACAGTAGGAGGGACAGCCCCACCCTGGGCAGGTGTGTCCTGACATAAAACAGTACAAAGGACAAATGTCTGAGATGGTAGGACATAAATATGTCCCATATATAATGTAACAGTCGTATGTAATAGTTATGCCTGTATGTAAGAAACTTAAATGTTACATGCAATATAATAAGTAGCCAAAGTCACACAACAATAGGTATGTAGTGAGGATAACAGTATGTGCTAACCTGTGTACTGACCATGGCTACGTGTTGGCCTGTAAACACCGCTTTGTGTCACGGAAGTGTCCAACAATGACCATATGAAAAGGTGGCAACCCATGGCAAACAGGCTCTTTTAACACAACCACAATGACTGCAAATATCTGGGACAGAAATACAAGGGATAGCTGTCACTTACACATATCCCCTGCTATATCGCTGCAATTACGGAGGTATACAAGTAGCAAGCTCACCTGCAGACGATATAGAAACCAATTAACAATGGCCCAACGTACAATCCCGTAACATAAGTCTACTAACTGTTAGCTCTCTAATTAGGGACGGAGCCCACACACATATATATGGATTATGTAGAAATGCAAGGCCCACAAACCTGTATATCTTACGTACAACCACCGACATCCCCCACACTAGAAACTAAAGCAATACAGACTGTAATAGCAGCACAAACATCCAGTCAGTCAATTACATCTGCAGAACCCTCAACATACCGTGTGAGAGACACAGTTAAAGGCGTCATGCAAAATTGCAGGCGTTGTATAATGGAACAAACAGCCATGTTACAGGTTTTGATTGCAATACTCCGTTATCACACGTTGGGATGACAGGTACACCCACATGTTGAACCAAATACTCTACCTGTCACACACAATCCACGGGGGACATGAATCCAAACTATACTTGTCTCCATGCATAGAAGTTGCAGTTACACATGACAAAACACAATACAGACCATCTCCCCGAAGGTAGGGCAAATAGGCAACGCCCAAGTGGAGAATCCAATTATACCCCACTGTCGCCACGTAATTGGCGAATGGAGTAGCTGCACAGCTGATATGCAAGTAATTAGTCACTCAGGAACACCAATTGGCGGGATGAATCCACGTTTCAGGTATCGACGTATATAAGGATGACTTGCCAGACATTCAAACCGTATGCTCATACCGAATAACAGTTGAAACACTGTGAGAGAGATAGAAACGAAACGCCGTAACGACAACAAGGTATGTAGAACGTCCGATATGTAAGGTTATGTACAGCATGATCTGTATTAATTAGTTTTACTGTATGTATAGCCTGGTTTGCATTAATTAAACGTGTCCGCAATGCATAAAGTGGGGAAAGGTATTTATGTAGTGATGTCTTGCTGAGCATACTAACGTTTGTAGAAACTGTGCGTCCAGCAGTGGGACACAAGGTACACAGCACAGACACCACAAGGGATGCTACATGAGGGCGTTAAACAGAACAATGCCATACAACCCGCTGTCAGTGGTAGGGTATGTCCAACAAGGACGTGCCATAGCAGGGGATAGTATATGTTGATATACAGTCACAGCACGCATGTGTATGGGCATATGACGTTAATGACATATATAAGGTGGTCCTGCTGTGCAAGTATGCTTTGCATTATGGGATACTATGTGAAATATGTGTAATGTATAGTATTATAGGTAGATATGACAGATATTCTACACAGCATAACAGGCATATCATGCATACCACAGGTATCATCTACTGGTATGTACAATAACAGGATACATATGGCCTGTAGGTATGGGACATAGTAATAGCATGATAGCTAATCTAAATGGAATGGCTACCAAGTAGCCATGCACAAAGGACATGTAATAGCTTCACAGGTGCATAGTGGGGTACTATGCAGTCTGGCAAGTCCATGTGTAAGTACAACTACAGTGTTCACAGTAGTGGCACCTCTCTAGGGTAGTGTCCTGTGAACAGCAGAGCCAGGTGTCATCTGCACCTCTGCACAGTACAGCCACTGCAGTGATCCCAGGCCTACATGTGTCTCCCAACCACCAAGGGAGGTATCACATGAACAGTGCTACTGAGTGTCCCTGCGTGATGTACATAGGACGTATGTTCCACAGCATGGTGAGTGTCCGGTTTGGGAATGTAACCCAAAAGCACATCCCACTCATTGTGGCATGTGTGCACATATCCATGAGCATGTTGCTCACAGTGGCCTCTGCTTATGTCACGTATGAGGAGTATATCCAGCAATAATGTTGTGGACATGGGCCCTGTCTGATCAGCAGAGGTCACCCCTGAGTATGTAGTATGCAAATGTGTACAGATGTGGTGTCCATAGTGCAGCCGCATATTTAAACTGTTGGAGCTCAGTAAACGTCATGGCATGTTAATGTTGTGGCATGTAAAGCTGTAGCTGTTGTGTAAGGTACACCCTAAATGGGGTGGTGTACCCTTGAATGTGTGTAGATGTCTTGAGTTCAGAGGTACAATGGGTGCCTATGTACCAGCTACACACCCAGTACAGATAGGTGTGGCCACATAGAAGGATATCCACGCCACAGTGGCAATACGTTAGCCACAGGAGTGGGTGCGACATATGTGTGTACTGCAAACATGTACAATGTGATATGTATGTAGGGGACTACCATCCATGGGATAGTCAGTGGGTGAATGGTGTAATGCAAAGGTGATGTGTATGCACCTTGTGTCTTGCAGCTTGATGCCATGATAGTCATATTATGTATCTGTCACCCATATGGTTGGAGTCAGTATCAGCTGGTGGAGCAATCATGGTGCTTGATATGTAGGGGTTTGAAAGCTAGGCAGGGAAAGTCCCCTGTGCTAGCCTGTTCTGCAGGGAAGCATATACTGAACATGAGGGGCCCTATGACTGAGGACTGTGGTATGCCAAATGTACCTGACATGTAGTAGGTACTATGGTATGCTGGCCTCACTGTGTGTCCTGTCCATGAGCCACATAGCATAACATCCCGAGACACAGGGTACGATGTGCAGGTGGATGTGTATGTTGTCAATACCAGAATGGGGAATGGTGCTGAAAGGCAATGAGAGGACAATGTAGGACGTGTGGACTCCCGTACCATCAACAACTGCCCTAGTAACTGTATGAAAGGAGTCCACCATGTGTAGGGGCCATGCTCTGGCCTTAACAAGCTCAACCCGGGTGGCAGCAAAGGACGGGAGCCCAACAATGTCTCTGTGAATGACGTCCTTGATGATGTGCCCCATAGCCATGCAGAACAGTCCAGTCAGGTGTGTAGGACTATAGTCCCACTCGTGCAATGCGGTGCCACCTGTGTGTAGTGTGATAAATGCTGCTGTGTGCCATTCAGGGGCTACAATGTCTGAAACAAGGCTATTACTGAATATGGTGGGCTAGTGGGGAGACATGTAATTCAGAGGTTGGTGGACATCACAGTACATTCCACACTGTGCCCTTCTGTGATTAGAGTCCGTGTACATGCAAGTTGGCCCTTTGCAACTGCTAAGTGTGTGAGCATGCCCAGTATGCCATTGTGTAGATGGACACACAGTACATTCCACACTGCGCCCTTCCGTGATTAGAGTCCATGTGCATGCAAGATGGCCCTTTGCAACTGCTAAGTGTGTGAACATGCCCAGTACGCCATTGTGTAGATGGACACACAGTACATTCCACACTGCGCCCTTCCGTGATTAGAGTCCATGTGCATGCAAGATGGCCCTTTGCAACTGCTAAGTGTGTGAACATGCCCAGTACGCCATTGTGTAGATGGACACACAGTACATTCGACACTGCGCCCTTCCGTGATTAGACTCCGTGTGCATGCATGTTGGCCCTTTGCAACTGCTAAGTGTGTGAGCATGCCCAGTATGCTGTTGTGTAGATGGACACACAATACATTCCAAACAGACATGTGATACTAAGCGTGTGGGCATGGCCATTGACATCCTGTATAGCCATGGTGGTCATCCAGGCAACAGATGTCCAATTTCAATGTCACGATGGATGCCTACATTGAACACACTGGTTGCTCTCTCGAAGGGTGTACTGTCTGTGGCGCATCCCGTATCTATTTAGTGTTGTAGTGCTCTGTAGATATTTAGTTGGCCCGATGACAGCACTGCCGTGTTTGTGTACGTCTACCTTGGGACAGTAATATGCTTTCAGACCGCTCACTCTCTAAACATTCCCTATCGGCATCTTTGCCTTTGCAGATGATGTCACCCACCTAGAAGTATGCCTCTGGGAGTGCTGTGTTCAGTAATCTTGGTAGCATGTTCTGTAAATGCTAATGCTGTAGTGTGTTAGAGTAGGTAGGTGTATGTTCAATTCCCGGCCCTTCCTAGTGTGTGTGTGTGTGTGTGTGTGTGTGTGTGTGTGTTTCCAGCTGCCTGGGGACACAGTAATACTTTTAGATGCCTCACAACACATACATTCCCTATCGGCATCTTTGCCTTTGCTGATGATGTCACCCACCTAGACGTATGCCTCTGGGAGAGCTGTGTTCAGTAATCTCAGTAGCGCGTTCTGTAAATGCGTAATGCTGTAGTGTGTTAGAGTAGGTAGGTGTATGTTCAACTCCCGGCCCTTACAAGTGTGTCTGTGTGTGTGTTTCCAGCTGCCTGCGGACACAGTAATGCTTTTAGATGCCTCACAACACATACATTCCCTATCGGCGTCTTTGCCTTTGTGGATGATGTCACCCACCTAGATGTATGCCCGTGAGAGTGCTGTGTTCAGTAATCTCTGTAGCGTGTTCTGTAAATGCGTAATGCTGTAGTGTGTTAGAGTAGGTAGGTGTATGTTCAACTCCCAGCCCTTCCAAGTGTGTGTGTGTGTGTTTCCAGCTGCCTGGGGACACAGTAATGCTTTTAGATGCCTCACAACACATACATTCCCTATCGGCGTCTTTGCCTTTGCGAATGATGTCAACCACCTAGAAGTATGCCTCTGGGAGTGCTGTGTTCAGTGATCTCAGTAGCGCGCTCTGTAAATCAGTAATGCTGTAGTGTGTTAGAGTCGGTAGGTGTATGTTCAACTCCCGGCCCTTCCAAATGTGTGTATGTGTGTGTGTGTGTGTTTCCAGCTGCCTGGGGACACAGTAATGCTTTTAGATGCCTCACAACACATACATTCCCTATCGGCGTCTTTGCTTTTGCGGATGATGTCACCCACCTAGAAGTATGCCTCTGGGAGTGCTGTGTTCAGTAATCTCGGTAGCGTGTTCTGTAAATGCGTAATGCTGTAGTGTGTTAGAGTAGGTAGGTGTATGTTCAACTCCCGGGCCTGCCAAGAGTGTGTGTGTGTTTCCAGCCGCCTGGGGACACAGTAATGCTTTTAGATGCCTCACAACACATACATTCCCTATCGGCGTCTTTGCCTTTGCGGATGATGTCACCCACATAGAAGTATGCCTCTGGGGTGTTGTGTTCAGTAATCTCGGTAGCGCGTTCTGTAAATCGTAATGCTATAGTGTGTAAGAGTAGGTAGGTGTATGTTCAACTCCGGCCCTTCCAAGTGTGTGTGTGTGTGTTTTTCCAGCTGCCTCGGACACAGTAATGCTTTAGATGCCTCACAACACATACATTCCCTATCGGCGTCTTTCCTTTGCGGATGATGTCACCCACCTAGATGTATGCCTCTGGGAGTGCTGTGTTCAGTAATCTCAGTAGCGCGTTCTGTAAATGCGTAATGCTGTAGTGTGTTAGAGTAGGTAGGTGTATGTCCAACTCGGCCCTTCCAAGTGTGTGTGTTTCCAGCTGCCTGGGGACACAGTAATGCTTTTAGATGCCTCACAACACATACATACCCTAGCGGTGTCTTTGCCTTTGCGGATGATGTCACCCACCTAGAAGTATGCCTCTGGGAGTGCTGTGTTCAGTAAGCTCGGTAGCGCTTTCTGTAAATGCGTAATGCTGTAGTGTTAGAGTAGGTAGGTGTATGTTCAACTTCGGCCCTTCCAAGTGTGTGTGTGTGTTTCCAGCTGCCTGGGGACACAGTAATGCTAGATTCCTCACACATACATTCCCTATCGGCATCTTTGCCTTTGTGGATGATGTCACCCACCTAGAAGTTTGCCTCTGGGAGTGCTGTGTTCAGTAATCTTGGTAGCGCGTTCTGTAAATGCGTAATGCTGTAGTGTGTTAGAGTAGGTAGGTGTATGTTCAACTCCCAGCCCTTCCAAGTGTGTGTGTGTGTTTCCAGCTGCCTGGGGACACAGTAGTGCTTTTAGATGCCTCACAACACATACATTCCCTATCGGCGTCTTTGCCTTTGCGGATGATGTCACCCACCTAGAAGTATGCCTCTGGGAGTGCTGTATTCAGTAATCTCGGTAGCCCATTCTGTAAATGCGCAATGCTATAGTGTGTTAGAGTAGGTAGGCGTATGTTCAACTCCTGGCCCTTCCAAGTGTGTGTGTCTGTGCATGTGTTTCCAGCTGCCTGCGGACACAGTAATGCTTTTAAATGCCTCACAACACATACATTCCCTATCGGCGTCTTTGCCTTTGCGGATGATGTCACCCACCTAGATGTATGCCTCTGGGAGTGCTCTGTTCAGTAATCTCGGTACGTTCTGTAAATCGTACTGCTGTAGTGTGTTAGAGTAGGTAAGTGTGTGTTCAAATCCCAGCCATTCCAAGTGTGTGTGTGTGTGTGTGTGTGTGTGTGTGTGTGTGTGTGTGTATATATATATATCTTTGTAATATGTATGTGGATATTAGCACTATTGAATGTGCTGCATTGTCTGTACATGTTCACCTTGGATGTATCTGAATGTGCTATGGCTCTGTGATAGTGCACATACTGTGTGCTGTAGTGATCCTGGGTTATAGTTGTGTAGTGACCAGTTATTTTGTTGCTAGGTATTACCAGGGACATTGAAAACAATGATAGTACAGCACCTTTAAACGGTCATGTGCACATCTCAGCAGCAGTCAGCAGTGGTTATTACTTTGGAGGATGACTATGGCTCATATACCTATGTATTACATGGCAATACTATGCAAATCAGGTTAACATTACTGACACCCGTTTAAACACAGGTTGTGATACAGATCCCATGTATGTATGTGTATACATTGCCAGGTGCAGGACTGGACTATGGTTGAATGCATGGAGGGGTGTCCATGGCCAGGAATGGCGATCTGTACAGCCTGGCAGGTACAGTCTGTGGCTGTCCCACAACCTCCAGTATATGGCTGACACATGCTGAAACAGTGTACATGCAGAGACACACATAAAACAAACAGCTAGGGATAACACATGACACACACACATTGCATCAACATTGGGCCATGCAAAACCTGTTGTCCCTCACACACACACACAAATGCATACATGTTGATTGGCTGGTTCACTGACAGGCTCTGTAAAATAAACTACATACCCTGTGCATATGATGACACCTGTGCCACCTCTTGTAATGTGTAACATTGATGCAGGTACAGACTAACATGGTGCTGATGCACATGGTGGCTTCATAGCACTGTAATAATGTTACAATGTTGTTAACACAAAATGTGATTTCCTTCTAGGTGTATGTAAGCAGGCATGATACACTCCAGCTATGATCATCAATGTAGTATAGTGTACAGCACTGTTAATTCTGAAGATGTATTATCCATCCATGTGCCATTTGACTGACGTGTGTAGTATTGGCAGCATGTGTTACAGAGTGTGCAGTGTGTGATGTGTGTAGTACAGATTTACATGTATCTATATGTGAACATGGTGAAGGTGCACTGTCTGCATCTACATGTATAGTGGACACATTGGAATGGTGACATGCCCTGTATTTCACACTGTTAACCGTCATACTTTCTATTGCTGGCCAGTATGCATTATACTACACATATTGTTGTACTTGTCTACACATGTGTGATTGCTATGGTTTTACACGGTGCTGTGAGTGATACTGTTACTATCTGTCATAGTTTTGCATTATGGTAGTAGACACAACCTCAACAGTCTGAATGACCAATTGTTATATGATATCTTCACAACTGACCCACACATGTAGGACACACAGTAGCATGTGGATCCTACATGTACTATACTATACCAGTTCACACTGGTATTGACCACCACACATTGCTGGGACCATTACTGTTTGACATGTAGCCATGTTAGTTACAAGCAAAGACAATAGGGATATTCCTGTCCACATCTGGGAATTCATACTGTGGCCTAGAATGCATTCTGCACATGACACAGTCTACACAAGGTATCATACAGACAGATACATGTTATCAACCCATGCTGTACACCTATAAGGCTAAACATTGTCAGTTATCCACATTTACTACACATACTTTACCAACAGTAACACATAGGTATTACACCCCAATATGTATAATGGGTAACAATGTGTACATATAGATATGTGCTATGTCATTTGTCATTTGATATTTGCATTTACAATGGTATTGTGAAGTACATCACTGTATCACATATGCAATGAGAGTTCTGCATGCATATCCTCCAAGGTGGTTGTACAACTATGATGAATGTCCATTATTGACATACTTTGCTGTGTTTGAACTGTTCTGCAGTATTACACAAACATGAACAGTCACTCACACTATGTATATAAACTGTCATGTGTGTGTGTGTGTGTGTGTGTGTGTGTGAGACACAGATGACCTAGGCCACAGACAATTCTGATACATGTAGTTGACAAGTGCGGTAATGCTCCACCAGATGTGTCCAGGGACCAGAACTGTGACTTGAAGCGACAAACACATGCTAGAGTAAGGTTTCTGTATGTGCGTGTGCCTCATTATGGCATTCCTGTTCATGTGTGTGTGCATTTCTGATGTGTGTCATCAGCCACAGTTGAACTGCACATCCGGCATCCCCCACTAGGTGACCATGAGAGTTGTCCCCATTGCCAAATGTTTTGTACAGCTGCGTCAGATGCCACATATCGGAAGCATTGCAGCTTCCAGGGCATCCAGCACACACATTCATTATTACGGGCTGGCCATCACACACAAACCGCCACTTCATGGAGGGGAAGCCCTTGTGGATGAGGTAGGCCCTACCACACTCACTGGCTGGTGCTTTGATGCATATGTGCGTGCAGTGTATTGCACACAGTACTTAGGGTATTCCACTATTGTGTGTAAACGACACATATTGCTGCCCAATACCTTATGGGAATTGGGGATATATACATCATCACTGACATGTGCTGACATGGCATTCATGAACTGGTACAGTACCTGGATGCTGATGTTTGTAAAATCCACATCATATCACCAGTTGATCTCTGGAAGGTACCTGTTGCTGGTATCCTTAGGGAAACACATACCTTGGTTTCCACTGGGATAGGTTTCCCTCTGTTGGTTCTGTGTATGAGACATGGCCTGCACAGATCCACAATCTTCTGCAGGAGTTCTCTGTCCACTCTATAGCACTCTACTATCTCCAGCTCATGTAGCCCTGGTAGGTTACCCTGTGCCTGCACACTCCTCTCCGTCTACTCACTGTGTGATGCTGAGCAGCATTCACATTGGCACAACCCTCCACATGTTGCATATGTTGACGTATAATAGCAATGGCAGCCCCTAACATTATGTTGTCTCAGGTAAGCTTTTACAGTTTGCACTTCTCTTAGTATACTACAGTGTTGCAGTGTGTCTGAGATAAACATGGTGGACTACTGTTTGTAGAGTTGTACGTGCTGTGCTGTGCTGGCCTACTGTATTGGCTGTGTAATATACTCAGTCTGATTGTTTTCACCTGCTAGCTGTGGTAGTTCCCCTTGGTTAACTTACTGCTATTTGTTTACCTTCCTTTTCACTGTTTGTGTCCACAGTGAGCGGCGCCAGATAGGAGCACAGTGAAGTGCATATCCGCTTCCATGCGCACAGGCTTATACATGCGTACAAACACTTACACTGGCTTACACAACATTACACGGGCTTCAACAATCTTACAGTAGCTTACTCATTCTTCAAGTCGCACAGGGCTGACACACATGCACACATGCTTACTCGGGCTTACAGGCTTGCACCGCGCAAACACACTTCACCAGGTTTGCAAGGAACTTCAGTGATATCCATGGCATACACCGTCAGTTTACTGACTTTACCTAGGATAAATCATAACATGCCTCTTCCACTGATGAGTCACTGACAGCAGACATGTGACATACTGCTCCAATTAGATTACAGTGTTTTTTACATACACACTCATGATGTCACCTATCTTCTACTCTGATAGTCCCCTTAACCTACTCTTACACTGTAGAGGCTTGGCCCATATGGCATGACAAATTGTGCTTCACTATCCTCAGCCTCAATTGCATAGGATTGCCTACTAATGCTCGGTTACATCTCTGAGTGTGTGCTTCCAGGCATAGCAACAACTACTCAGTAGCCATGTTGTCTTCAGCTTGCCATTCACCTGCATGGCCTTAATAACTTTTAACTGACATTACAATTTGTATGTATATTTTACATATTTGTCTTGTTTTGTATGCACAGCGTTTCGCGCTGCTCGCTCACAACAAACACGGAGATCAGGGAGGACAACTAGAGTTTTATTAATTTCCAATGGGTATACATGCCACTGGCCTTATATTTGGCCATTGGCATGCTTCTTCAACTAAACCATCCTTTATTTGCAGATGACATTGCTCCATTTAGCTACTTGCAGAACGTTACTCGGTTAACATCTGTGTACATTTCTGCACATACCTCTACTCTTGCACGGACAGCTTACTGTTTCATGTATCACATATTTTACATCATTTGCATAGCTTTCACCTACAAATGGGGTAATTTGCATATCCTAACATTGTCCGTGCAACGTTCGTTTGAGGGGCTGTGTTACAAGCCCCTACAGGATATTGCTGAATAGCTCGTGGACACCTTGCCTTGCTCTACTCTTACTCTACTCGTACACCAACCAAAGCTTCGTGAATCCTGGCCTAAGCTTTGATGTGTCCTAATATGTCTATTTGTGGAGTAAGCATGGCTGTAGGTATGTTTTGACCTGCTCGTCTGTCATTTCTACAGAGCACCTCCCACTTTCATCATTTGTAGAGGTGACAGCCCTATAGGAACTATATGTACAGCTGTGACATTTGACAAGTCCACACATACCTGCGGTCAATACTAAACTGACTACTTCAGCACTTTTCATACCTTCAGATTTGTCTTGTAGTGGTATAGTCGATGATACTGTTTCCTATAACATGTATCTGTTTCTGATACAAGATATGTCATTTTATTACACCACTACACATAATATATGGAGAAATCACAGGCCAGATGCCATTATATTCATTTTGTAGGACACACCCGCCCAGAGTGTTGTGTTCCTCACAAAAGCCAACAGGTGCTGATCAAAACATATTCTGCTATCATCTACCTTATGTGTTAGCGGTATTTGCACTTTCCGTCAGTGGCAGAACTCACATGCGTGTGTGGGAGACTGAATACTGTATCGGGGACACTGCATAGCACCCTGAGGGACACATTTATGTTGTTTCTATTAACCTTCCACATTGACTATTACAGGGCATTAGTATTCATCCAGATTTGTCGAGGTACATGCTTTTGACTTATACATGTTTTGTCATTTGTCATCACGTATTTCTTCACACCTGTCCACCTAATCGCACTAGTTCTGTACATTTATTTAGGTCAGGGTTACCTTCATACCTCTCAACTGTACACATTTTGGGTAAATGTCCCAAACTTAGACGTCTGATTTTGTTCCTTTTTTAATAATATTGTGCCTTTCTGGTAATTTAGTGGGAAGTCATTTGGGACTGTGGGGTTAGACAATAATGACAGACATTTGTTGTTTACAATTAATAACCCTCAAAACATTCATACTATTGACTGATCCATTATTCTATCAACATTCTGACTTTGTAAGAGGAATATTTGAGATATTCCCTATTTCTACTTATTTTAAAATGCCTTTGTCCAGATGTCTTATTCTGATTGAGAGGTATGGTTACCATCTTATTCGTACGCATGTACGTCCATGATAATTGCTTACATGACACTAATATAACTCCCTATGTCTTCCCCCAATAGTTTACACGATATCCAGTAGATGGGTTCTTCATTTTAGGAAGTTAGAGGCGTCTGCTATACCCACATAGGTATATTAATCACTCCCATGGGTGTGGACCTCATAAATCTGTGCCAACCAACACCTAGGCCCATTATTGCATACCCATGATTCCCAGACCTGACACCCCTCCACAGTAGTCGTAACACATATTTAATGTGAGCGATGATAAAGTATGACAACACTTCTAAGCACTATCCACTCTCCGCATGTCAGTACATATGTCTTACATTCTGTCAACCCATGTGTTATTACACTTGCACAAGCTACTGTTGCATGTACAGCTATATTGTAGTTGTGGATGACACTTCTTTGCAGCAATCATTACAGGACAGTGCGTTTATAGATTCACTATTTTTGGAGTCCTGCAAAGGATACCTATATCCATGTTTAAAGAGTAGGACTTACAGATCTGGCACACTGATAATTTCCGGGCAGTAGTTTTGAGAGCAGCAGTGTATTTACCTTAATTGCATGTCTGTTATGTGTATCCATACTAGCTATGGTGTAACCTATTTATGTACATGTGTTATATCTACGAGGACATTTGTTTATATGTTTGTTAGGTATATATCAATTGATGTATGTGTTTGAGTGTGTGTGTGTATATATATATATATATATATATATATATATATATATATATATATATGTATATATATATATATATATATATATATACACATATATATATATATATATATATATATATATATATATATATATATATATATATATATATATATGTCTGTATATTCTTTATTTCATATATTTTAGTTTAAGTCTGTGGATATATATATCTATACACAAATGTATATATCCATATATAGACATTACGTGTAGAAACCAGCATTCATTTGCTATGCTGTGAGCGGATTACACACGCACAGGCGCACTTGCATTTCCTTATTGTGGGTTACGCGCAGGTGCACATGCATATCCTTATTGTGGGTTACATATGTTTGCTAAGTCTTTGTGCTTATGTGGGCTTTATTACTTGTGACAGTACCAGTAAAATATCTGTAATCCGGTTAACGGACATATGCGAAACACACGTTCACCTTTACATATTTAAATGTCTGTACAGCACAGATGCATTCATTACACTTTAACATTATTTGTGCTGTAGTCATAGTGGAACCAGGACTGCATTCATGTTGGCCGGATGCTGTAACCACTACACGTTTGGTGTTCTGACTCATTTATATGCATACCCATAGTACATAGCTACATTAACATATGCCTCACCGCTTCACTTACGACACAGGCATCCATTCTCCTGCTGGGAAAAATGCGGTACTACATATTACACATTCCCTATTCCCTACTGCTCTGGACCCAAGCTGCATATTTCATCACTGCAGGGATATTCAGAACCCCAAGGCTTATAGTCCTGACACTTACAAGTTGTTAATTGTCAGGGTGTTCATGTGGTGATCTGGGTTTAGGCTTGTCCACCTGGTGAACGGAACTGACCTGACCATGTTCAAATGTCAGACAAAGCACATGGACAGAGTTTGTCCATTTTAAACATTTTATCTGTGTTTACAGACACAGGTGTTTGGGCACCTGTCAGCAGCTTATAATGTTGGCAATACATAATATGGGTGAGGGTAGTTACAATACATAATCCACGGTGTTGGTGTTCCCATTCACATTATTTTACCTGTGTTTACAGACACAGGTGTTTGGGCACCTGTCAGCAGCTTATAATGTTGGCAATATATAATGTGGGTGGGGGTGGTTACAATACATTATCCACGGTGAGTGGTGTTCACATTCACATTTGACTATTTCCTGTATTCATTCATACGAGGATTATTATTTTGGACATGAATTAGCTATGAATTAACTACAGGTATGCAGTAGTACAGTAAACATATATGAAGGTTTGTTACAGTAAGAATGTACGGACCTCTGTAATACTCGGGGACTACCCCACATCCTTCACAACATTTCATGCTAATGTACATACTATTATTCTGTGAACTTTGAAGTTTGTGAGAGCAGTACTTACATCTATCCCTATTTGTCCACCTGTCATTTTAGGCTTTGTCCAGATTTTGTTGCTGTAATAGGTTGAGTGGTGGTGTCGGTATGTGATTGGGTTGAATATATACTGTCGATAATTCAGTGGGGAGTAGGGTTACCACCTCTTCCTCTTTGAGGAAGTCCCACTTTGGACAGTTGTGTCCTGCGATGACACCTAAGACATGGCAAGTGTCCTGTGATTTTAAGACACAGGTATATTTCTTATTTTCTTTAATAGTTACTTGATACAGGTATTTTGTATCTGAAACACATAACTATTATTTGGGTTAGCATAAGCTATTCACATGCTATGACATAAGCTTTTATCTTGGCAAACAAGTGTAATTATGTCCTTTGCACTGGCCGCGGGTATATTTTATCCTGCAAATTCTCACATTTCTACAAGGGATGTCCCACCTTGGGCATCTGAACAGGTGGCAACCCTAGTGGGGAGACCTGCATGGTGGACAGCTGTTCCATCCTGCGTAGTATGTTTTGCATGTCTGTGTAGACACTGAACAGTACCGTGACTACACGATACATGTTTTGTCCAGATGTGTACAGTACTGGACACGGTGGCGTGTAAACAACTCTGGGGTTTCAACAGGTTACTTATCCCACGCGGGATGTACACACATTTTGCCGAAACTTGAACGTGCGGGCATTTAGATTTACATAACTGTGATGGGATGTTTACAAACGTGGGATACATATTTGCAATCCTGACACTGCCTAGGACGATACTTCCTACTACATATGGGGAATACTTGCTATGTGTAGGTGTACGGCTGCGCAAGGCTGGTAGCTGGATTTGGTGGACATTCGGACATGGGTCTGGGTTATGTGCTATACAGGGGTTGTTGCATATTGCATTTGCATGCATGGGTTCTGCTTTTGGATATCTCGGTTCTGCATATAGCATCCTATGTGTATGTGCCGGTTAAGTTCCTGTTCATGTGTATAGCACATTTTAATATACATATGTTTGTGTGTGTTTGGTATACAATTTGGACTGTCAGGTTTCTTTACGGTTGTTATATAGCCACAACTGCCCAGCTGTGTACTATCACTACAACTGTGGGACTGCTGGTGACCATGCCCATAGGGCTAGACGTGTGTATTGGCAGTGCGCTGACATGATCGCTTCACTTCCACTGGGTATAACTACTGACAGTGCAGTACATTACGGACACACGATTTTAAATGTCATTTGTTCCATGGACGGAAACTCATATTGTGTTGCGTGCATTTCTGTTTGGTTCTCCATTTTGTATGGCGGGAACTGTCTTGCATGCTTTGCATACGTTTCATTATCCACGGACACTGATAGGTGCGATTACTATTGCAGGCAGGCTATAATATTCATCAGTTTAGGTTGCTCATCGCCAGCCAACATTGACACGCCTCCGGCGCAGCTTAACGCCCCATGCACTCGCATACGAGTCCTATGCGTGGATGTGGTAGCGGTGCACCTTCATTAATATGCATATGGCACTACTACACCATTTATCGCCGCGCGGCGGTGCAGGCCTTACACCGGCCTTGCGCCGAGCTTCATGAATCCGGGGGAAGGTATCCTATGAAGTGTTTACACATGATGTTATGAAGTTTGTTTCTGAAGATTTGTGAGTGTAACTGCGTGCTTCTAATACAATGTGAATAAAACAAACAAATGAATGACGGCGACCACGAACTGATAACGAAAGTTTAATGAAGCAGGTAAAACCACGACAGTGGAAGACAATAAATCCTTTAAGCACTTTTCGTTTGTTCTAAGAACAAACTTCTTCAGAAGTAATGAACACAGACAGCTGCAGGTAATTTAAACCAAAAAATGCGGGAACAATTGTGTTTACATAACTTATTAAAGAGCAATACATGAAAAAATATGAAAGTAATCATTCTACCCAAATTTAAAAATATTATATATTAGTTAGCATAAATAGCACACAAAAGTTTCTCTTACAATAAAAAAGAACCTTAGAAACATAAAAACCAAGTGTTATGAAAATTAAGTAAGAACATTTGTATTGTCATGTTTAAAGTTGAACTACTTAAGGTTTACCTGAAGAGACTTTTCACCTTAAGTAAAGATGAAATTGAACATGCTTCATTCAATCCAGGGTGATAAAATGAATTTAACCTAATCTGCCACAACAGCTCTAGTTCTTCCAATTTGAAAGAGGCAGGACCCCCCCGTATATCAGGGATTAGGTTACTGATGACTGTAAATTTGAATTTGAGACGGCTTGAAATGGACATGCTTTATGAGGGCATTTTCCAACTTATTGTGAGAGATGGCATATTGGTGTTCGTATCCTATCTCTAAGTCTACATTCTGTTTTGCCACGTAGAATGCAAAACAGTCAGTACCTAGCTAGGTACACTAAAAATTTACTGTTACAATTAAATCTAGCTTTCAGTTTGTAAGTGTTACCATTAATAATAAAATGGTTAGTACAATCGATAAATTTACAAAAGTTACAACTCTCACATTTGGACATCCCTAACAATCTAGGAGTCATTGGATTGTGACTCTCCAACGCATTCTTCAAGTTCCTACCTTTTTGAATACTACATGTGGTTTGTGACCCAAAAGTCAAAGACAGTTTGATTAGTTCTGAGAAAATCCCAGTTCTTGTTGATTATATTTACAATAGTTCTACTTTGACTATTAAATGTGGTCACAAAACTGAACTTGAAGTCTTGTTCGTGAGTAATCGAAGAGCCTATGTCGGGAACAATGTGACTGTCCTCGACAAGACTGTTGTTCAAAAGCCCATGAGAACCACACAAAATTGGTTTAAACCAATTTGTGTTTCTTTTGTGGGTAACCTCCTCAATTAAAGTATCAATGAGCAACTCCGGATATCCACGGTGTTGAAACATCTGCTTCAAAAGTTGACATTCATTATGAAAATCTGAATCTAGACTAGAAATACGTGATGCCCTCACTAACTGGCCCTTAACGACCGATCTTTTTTGGTGAAAAGGGTGACAGCTAGTGAAATGGAGAAAGGTGTTAGAATAACTAACCTTCCTATGAATTTGGGCTGTAAAAATACAATCCACCCTGTTCTTGTTCAATTGGATGTCCAAGTATGGTATAGATTCAGTGTGAAATGTATTTGTGAATTGCAGAAAACTAGTAGATGTATTAAATTTATTAACCAGCTCAGATGCACATACCGCATCTCCCTTTAACAAAATAAAGATGTCATCCAAAAAGCGGGTATAGTAGATGACTGGAGCAGGTGTCGAGCTAGCTGAAAAAACCTGATTGGATTCCCATTGGGCCATTACTAAGTTTGCGACACTTGCTCCACTGGGTGACCCCATCGCTAAACCCACTTTCTGGAGATAGAACTTGCCGTCAAAGATGAAATAGTTGTTAGACAAAATAAGGTCCAGTAGTTCCATCACTAAAGAGGTATCACAACTTGGTGCATTGTGCTTCTTCATGACCTCGGCCACCCACTCAACACTGATGTCATGGGAAATGCATGTGTACAGGTCCTTCGTCGATGGTTAAAATTATACTCACTGTCGAAATCAAGTTCGTTTATTTTCGACTGGAAGGACCAAGAGTCTTTACAAATTTGTGACTCCAAAACAACATATTTTTTCAGCATGGAGTCAACTAGTTTAGCACATGCTTAGGTAGGTATCACGTCCATCAATGAGTGGTCTCATCGGGGGATTTTCCACGTCCTTGTGGATTTTAGGAATCCCAAATAGTGATGGATATTTGGGAAATGAACAACTGATATAGTTGAAAACTACTTGATCAACCCGTCCTTCAATGAGTAGTTCATACAAGCAAGATTTAATCAGACTGTATGCTTTATTTACTTCTGATCTCGAGCTAACTGAGTAAGTGTCAGAGTCCAGAAGAGATGACATCGTGATACATAATCAAAGTTGTCAAAGATCACCAGACCCCCTCCTTTATCAGGTTTACAGACCCTGATGTTCTGAGATTGAATATATTTGAGGAAGTCATCCTCAAGAGCTTGTTCTTGGTTCCTAATAGATTTTTTATTTTTGAAGAGATTCCAAAAATCTAACTCGTTAACCTGTTCAAACACTTTCAACAAAGGATGGAGTGGGGGAATTAAAAGTACTAGGAACCTGAAAGACACTGTTGCCGTTAGTGTTGGGGACGTTCATAAAAAACAACCCCAAGTTTGATTTTCTAGTGAATAACTTCAACTCTATGATAGTTTTAGCAATGTCCATATTATGCCAAGGTACATACGTCTGCCCTTTTGCTAAAAAATCAGCAATGTCAGAAGAAATAAAACTATCAGAAAAGTTATACACTCTAAAGTCTTTATCTTTGTTGAAAATAATAGAAGGACCTGAAGGCAGAGGAGAGTTCATAGGTTCCACGATGGATGCACTGGTAGAACGTTCATCGTCTGAGGAAGTTGAATCTAGAACCAATTCTAAAACTGGCACTTGATGTTGGAGGAGAGATGGTGAAAAGTCACCTTCTATGGACCCGGACGTGTCATTCATAACTTGAACATCGTTCACCTTGATGGTCTCAACCCCTTTTGTTGTTGCTTGGTCTGGCTCCTAGGGCATTGAACCTGTGAAAATCCTGCTGGTTATTATTGTAATTATTATCATAACCACAATACTGTTGGCCTTGATAGTGTAGCCTGTTGTTATAATTATAGTTTACACGAGCAGCGTTCTTAAGTCTTTCACTTCTCGCACTCCTTCTGTATTAGGTAAAACTAAGTTAAAGGAACTGGCAGGAGGGTGGTCATCGTGAGTAACTAGTACCTGTCCCGACTGGTCTACGGTCTGTTTGCCGAGTCTGATAAGTTAGATACATCATGGTCGTTGGTACGTTGCAACTCATTAGTTGCTTCTAATACAATACTTTAATAACACAGTTGACAGACACTTGAATAATTTGCCAACTTTAATCAGTAGGCAGCTAGGTACACTTCCAGGGTGTGGGGTCCTCTCATAATGCACTGGAAGATAAAAAGAATAAGAGTTATCAACATTATAGAAGCTCTGTTGACTGATTATTAAAGAAGTTGTGTATGCTTTTTTACCTTTTCCATTACAAACTAACACATTGCACAATAGGTAAAGTAAGATACAAGTGTCACCTAAATCAGCTTTTTCTTATAAAAGGTAGAAATTGTACAGACAAAAATAAATGTGCTAAAAACAGTTATGCTGAGTTTTTTCAGTGTAGTAAAGAAAGATGAAACAGGCTGGGATGAAGAAAAAGAGGATGAAGGAAAGAAAGAAATGAGCAATCTTGCTTTTCAGTGTTTTGTTTTAATGTGGTATAATGCACCTTAGACAGTAGGTAAAGTGTACATCTTCACTGTCATTCGAAAATGAATGTCCTTCGACAAAGTGTTAATGGCAGGTAATTCCCACTAGAAACAAGCTTGCCACTTCATGGCAGCATATTAAGTTGCAGTGAGGGTCAGACAGAAAAAAAAAAACATTCTTTTATAACCACTAAAAGAAGCTTTGCTTTTAATGAGCATAAAATAATAAAAAAATGAAAAAAATAACTGTCAAAAGTAACTGTAATAACAATTACAAGGATTGTCATTTTATTTAAACCTTGTAAAACCTGGTTTAAAAAAGCCATGTTTAGTGAGGTGAAATAATAATCAAAAAATTAAATTCTGTGTGATAGAGAGACTGTGTGTGTGTGTGTGTGTGTGTGTGTGTGCGTGTGCGTGTGTGTGTCTGTGCGTGTGTGCGTGTGTGTGTGTGTGTGTGCGTGTGTGTGTGTGTGTGTGTGTGTGTGTGTGTGTGTGTGTGTGTGTGTGTGTGTATGTGTGTGTGTGTATACGTGAGAGAGAAACAGACAGAAAGAGACAAAGCATGAGCAAACAATTAAAAGGAAAGTGCACACTGCAAACTTCTTTCCTTAATAATTCAGACCCGAAGACCCAAAGAGGCTTTTTGCATCAGCATGCATCATCTGAACAATAAGAAACTAGAATATATAGTTTTAATGACTAACTGCAATCAACAATTAGCAAGAAAATAATGGAGGCAAATCAGGGACATTTGGAGTGGAAGGGGTTTGCAATGCTTTGTGCTGTATGATTTTGTTTTCATTAACTGATCACAATGACAAGTGAGGTGTATCTATTCAAGAAAGTGGCTGCAACTGCTGGGCACATTTGCATAATGTGTGAGTGTCTGTGCATGTGTGCATGCTCTGTGTGTATGTGTATGAGACTGTCTGTCTCTCCCGCTGCATGTGTACCTGAGTGACTTTGTGTGTATGTGTGTTTGTGCACATGTTCTGTATATATGTGTGTACATGTATGTGTGTCTGTCTGTCTCTACCTCTGCATGTGTATCTGAGTGACTTTCTGTGTGTGTGTGTGTGTGTGTGTGTGTGTGTGTGTGTGTGTGTGTGTGTGTGTGTGTGTTTCCAGCTGCCTGGGGACACAGTAATACTTTTAGATGCCTCACAACACATACATTCCCTATCGGCGTCTTTGCCTTTGCTGATGATGTCACCCACCTAGACGTATGCCTCTGGGAGAGCTGTGTTCAGTAATCTCAGTAGCGCGTTCTGTAAATGCGTAATGCTGTAGTGTGTTAGAGTAGGTAGGTGTATGTTCAACCCCCGGCCCTTACAAGTGTGTCTGTGTGTGTGTTTCCAGCTGCCTGCGGACACAGTAATGCTTTTAGATGCCTCACAACACATACATTCCCTATCGGCGTCTTTGCCTTTGTGGATGATGTCACCCACCTAGATGTATGCCCGTGAGAGTGCTGTGTTCAGTAATCTCGGTAGCGTGTTCTGTAAATGCGTAATGCTGTAGTGTGTTAGAGTAGGTAGGTGTATGTTCAACTCCCAGCCCTTCCAAGTGTGTGTGTGTGTGTTTCCAGCTGCCTGGGGACACAGTAATGCTTTTAGATGCCTCACAACACATACATTCCCTATCGGCGTCTTTGCCTTTGCGAATGATGTCAACCACCTAGAAGTATGCCTCTGGGAGTGCTGTGTTCAGTGATCTCAGTAGCGCGCTCTGTAAATCAGTAATGCTGTAGTGTGTTAGAGTCGGTAGGTGTATGTTCAACTCCCGGCCCTTCCAAATGTGTGTATGTGTGTGTGTGTGTGTTTCCAGCTGCCTGGGGACACAGTAATGCTTTTAGATGCCTCACAACACATACATTCCCTATCGGCGTCTTTGCTTTTGCGGATGATGTCACCCACCTAGAAGTATGCCTCTGGGAGTGCTGTGTTCAGTAATCTCGGTAGCGTGTTCTGTAAATGCGTAATGCTGTAGTGTGTTAGAGTAGGTAGGTGTATGTTCAACTCCCGGGCCTGCCAAGAGTGTGTGTGTGTTTCCAGCCGCCTGGGGACACAGTAATGCTTTTAGATGCCTCACAACACATACATTCCCTATCGGCGTCTTTGCCTTTGCGGATGATGTCACCCACATAGAAGTATGCCTCTGGGAGTGTTGTGTTCAGTAATCTCGGTAGCGCGTTCTGTAAATGCGTAATGCTATAGTGTGTAAGAGTAGGTAGGTGTATGTTCAACTCCCGGCCCTTCCAAGTGTGTGTGTCTGTGTGTGTTTTTCCAGCTGCCTGCGGACACAGTAATGCTTTTAGATGCCTCACAACACATACATTCCCTATCGGCGTCTTTCCTTTTGCGGATGATGTCACCCACCTAGATGTATGCCTCTGGGAGTGCTGTGTTCAGTAATCTCAGTAGCGCGTTCTGTAAATGCGTAATGCTGTAGTGTGTTAGAGTAGGTAGGTGTATGTCCAACTCGCGGCCCTTCCAAGTGTGTGTGTGTTTCCAGCTGCCTGGGGACACAGTAATGCTTTTAGATGCCTCACAACACATACATACCCTAGCGGTGTCTTTGCCTTTGCGGATGATGTCACCCACCTAGAAGTATGCCTCTGGGAGTGCTGTGTTCAGTAAGCTCGGTAGCGCTTTCTGTAAATGCGTAATGCTGTAGTGTGTTAGAGTAGGTAGGTGTATGTTCAACTTCCGGCCCTTCCAAGTGTGTGTGTGTGTTTCCAGCTGCCTGGGGACACAGTAATGCTTTTAGATTCCTCACAACACATACATTCCCTATCGGCATCTTTGCCTTTGCGGATGATGTCACCCACCTAGAAGTTTGCCTCTGGGAGTGCTGTGTTCAGTAATCTTGGTAGCGCGTTCTGTAAATGCGTAATGCTGTAGTGTGTTAGAGTAGGTAGGTGTATGTTCAACTCCCAGCCCTTCCAAGTGTGTGTGTGTGTTTCCAGCTGCCTGGGGACACAGTAGTGCTTTTAGATGCCTCACAACACATACATTCCCTATCGGCGTCTTTGCCTTTGCGGATGATGTCACCCACCTAGAAGTATGCCTCTGGGAGTGCTGTATTCAGTAATCTCGGTAGCCCATTCTGTAAATGCGCAATGCTATAGTGTGTTAGAGTAGGTAGGCGTATGTTCAACTCCTGGCCCTTCCAAGTGTGTGTGTCTGTGCATGTGTTTCCAGCTGCCTGCGGACACAGTAATGCTTTTAAATGCCTCACAACACATACATTCCCTATCGGCGTCTTTGCCTTTGCGGATGATGTCACCCACCTAGATGTATGCCTCTGGGAGTGCTCTGTTCAGTAATCTCGGTAGCACGTTCTGTAAATGCGTACTGCTGTAGTGTGTTAGAGTAGGTAAGTGTGTGTTCAAATCCCAGCCATTCCAAGTGTGTGTGTGTGTGTGTGTGTGTGTGTGTGTGTGTGTGTGTGTGTATAAATATATATATATATCTTTGTAATATGTATGTGGATATTAGCACTATTGAATGTGCTGCATTGTCTGTACATGTTCACCTTGGATGTATCTGAATGTGCTATGGCTCTGTGATAGTGCACATACTGTGTGCTGTAGTGATCCTGGGTTATAGTTGTGTAGTGACCAGTTATTTTGTTGCTAGGTATTACCAGGGACATTGAAAACAATGATAGTACAGTACCTTTAAACGGTCATGTGCACATCTCAGCAGCAGTCAGCAGTGGTTATTACTTTGGAGGATGACTATGGCTCATATACCTATGTATTACATGGCAATACTATGCAAATCAGGTTAACATTACTGACACCCGTTTATCCACAGGTTGTGATACAGATCCCATGTATGTATGTGTATACATTGCCAGGTGCAGGACTGGACTATGGTTGAATGCATGGAGGGGTGTCCATGGCCAGGAATGGCGATCTGTACAGCCTGGCAGGTACAGTCTGTGACTGTCCCACAACCTCCAGTATATGGCTGACACATGCTGAAACAGTGTACATGCAGAGACACACATAAAACAAACAGCTAGGGATAACACATACACACACACACATTGCATCAACATTGGGCCATGCAAAACCTGTTGTCCCTCACACACACACAAATGCATACATGTTGATTGGCTGGTTCACTGACAGGCTCTGTAAAATAAACTACATACCCTGTGCATATGATGACACCTGTGCCACCTCTTGTAATGTGTAACATTGATGCAGGTACAGACTAACATGGTGCTGATGCACATGGTGGCTTCATAGCACTGTAATAATGTTACAATGTTGTTAACACAAAATGTGATTTCCTTCTAGGTGTATGTAAGCAGGCATGATACACTCCAGCTATGATCATCAATGTAGTATAGTGTACAGCACTGTTAATTCTGAAGATGTATTATCCATCCATGTGCCATTTGACTGACGTGTGTAGTATTGGCAGCATGTGTTACAGAGTGTGCAGTACGTGTGTGATGTGTGTAGTACAGATTTACATGTATCTATATGTGAACATGGTGAAGGTGCACTGTCTGCATCTACATGTATAGTGGACACATTGGAATGGTGACATGCCCTGTATTTCACACTGTTAACACGTCATACTTTCTATTGCTGGCCAGTATGCATTATACTACACATATTGTTGTACTTGTCTACACATGTGTGATTGCTATGGTTTTACACGGTGCTGTGAGTGATACTGTTACTATCTGTCATAGTTTTGCATTATGGTAGTAGACACAACCTCAACAGTCTGAATGACCAATTGTTATATGATATCTTCACAACTGACCCACACATGTAGGACACACAGTAGCATGTGGATCCTACATGTACTATACTATACCAGTTCACACTGGTATTGACCACCACACATTGCTGGGACCATTACTGTTTGACATGTAGCCATGTTAGTTACAAGCAAAGACAATAGGGATATTCCTGTCCACATCTGGGAATTCATACTGTGGCCTAGAATGCATTCTGCACATGACACAGTCTACACAAGGGTATCATACAGACAGATACATGTTATCCAACCCATGCTGTACACCTATAAGGCTAAACATTGTCAGTTATCCACATTTACTACACATACTTTACCAACAGTAACACATAGGTATTACACCCCAATATGTATAATGGGTAACAATGTGTACATATAGATATGTGCTATGTCATTTGTCATTTGATATTTGCATTTACAATGGTATTGTGAAGTACATCACTGTATCACATATGCAATGAGAGTTCTGCATGCATATCCTCCAAGGTGGTTGTACAACTATGATGAATGTCCATTATTGACATACTTTGCTGTGTTTGAACTGTTCTGCAGTATTACACAAACATGAACAGTCACTCACACTATGTATATAAACTGTCATGTGTGTGTGTGTATGTGTGTGTGTGAGACACAGATGACCTAGGCCACAGACAATTCTGATACATGTAGTTGACAAGTGCGGTAATGCTCCACCAGATGTGTCCAGGGACCAGAACTGTGACTTGAGCGACACAAACACATGCTAGAGTAAGGTTTCTGTATGTGTGTGTGCCTCATTATGGCATTCCTGTTCATGTGTGTGTGCATTTCTGATGTGTGTCATCAGCCACAGTTGAACTGCACATCCGGCATCCCCCACTAGGTGACCATGAGAGTTGTCCCCATTGCCAAATGTTTTGTACAGCTGCGTCAGATGCCACATATCGGAAGCATTGCAGCTTCCAGGGCATCCAGCACACACATTCATTATTACGGGCTGGCCATCACACACAAACCGCCACTTCATGGAGGGGAAGCCCTTGTGGATGAGGTAGGCCCTACCACACTCACTGGCTGGTGCTTTGATGCATATGTGCGTGCAGTGTATTGCACACAGTACTTAGGGTATTCCACTATTGTGTGTAAACGACACATATTGCTGCCCAATACCTTATGGGAATTGGGGATATATACATCATCACTGACATGTGCTGACATGGCATTCATGAACTGGTACAGTACCCTGGATGCTGATGTTTGTAAAATCCACATCATATCACCAGTTGATCTCTGGAAGGTACCTGTTGCTGGTATCCTTAGGGAAACACATACCTTGGTTTCCACTGGGATAGGTTTCCCTCTGTTGGTTCTGTGTGTGAGACATGGCCTGCACAGATCCACAATCTTCTGCAGGAGTTCTCTGTCCACTCTATAGCACTCTACTATCTCCAGCTCATGTAGCCCTGGTAGGTTACCCTGTGCCTGCACACTCCTCTCCGTCTACTCACTGTGTGATGCTGAGCAGCATTCACATTGGCACAACCCTCCACATGTTGCATATGTTGACGTATAATAGCAATGGCAGCCCCTAACATTATGTTGTCTCAGGTAAGCTTTTACAGTTTGCACTTCTCTTAGTATACTACAGTGTTGCAGTGTGTCTGAGATAAACATGGTGGACTACTGTTTGTAGAGTTGTACGTGCTGTGCTGTGCTGGCCTACTGTATTGGCTGTGTAATATACTCAGTCTGATTGTTTTCACCTGCTAGCTGTGGTAGTTCCCCTTGGTTAACTTACTGCTATTTGTTTACCTTCCTTTTCACTGTTTGTGTCCACAGTGGCGGGCGCATAGGTGCACAGTGAAGTGCATATCCGCTTCCACATGCGCACACAGGCTTATACATGCGTACAAACACTTACACTGGCTTACACAACATTACACGGGCTTCAACAATCTTACAGTAGCTTACTCATTCTTCAAGTCGCACACACGGGCTGACACACATGCACACATGCTTACTCGGGCTTACAGGCTTGCACGGGCGCAAACACACTTCACCAGGTTTGCAAGGAACTTCAGTGATATCCATGGCATACACCGTCAGTTTACTGACTTTACCTAGGATAAATCATAACATGCCTCTTCCACTGATGAGTCACTGACAGCAGACATGTGACATACTGCTCCAATTAGATTACAGTGTTTTTTACATACACACTCATGATGTCACCTATCTTCTACTCTGATAGTCCCCTTAACCTACTCTTACACTGTAGAGGCTTGGCCCATATGGCATGACAAATTGTGCTTCACTATCCTCAGCCTCAATTGCATAGGATTGCCTACTAATGCTCGGTTACATCTCTGAGTGTGTGCTTCCAGGCATAGCAACAACTACTCAGTAGCCATGTTGTCTTCAGCTTGCCATTCACCTGCATGACGCAATAACTTTTAACTGACATTACAATTTGTATGTATATTTTACATATTTGTCTTGTTTTGTATGCACAGCGCGTACTCGCGCTGCTGCGCTACGCTTAAACACCGGAGATCAGGGGAGGACAACTAGAGTTTTATTAATTTCCAATGGGTATACATGCCACTGGCCTTATATTTGGCCATTGGCATGCTTCTTCAACTAAACCATCCTTTATTTGCAGATGACATTGCTCCATTTAGCTACTTGCAGAACGTTACTCGGTTAACATCTGTGTACATTTCTGCACATACCTCTACTCTTGCACGGACAGCTTACTGTTTCATGTATCACATATTTTACATCATTTGCATAGCTTTCACCTACAAATGGGGTAATTTGCATATCCTAACATTGTCCGTGCAACGTTCGTTTGAGGGGCTGTGTTACAAGCCCCTACAGGATATTGCTGAATAGCTCGGCGGACATCTTGCCTTGCTCTACTCTTACTCTACTCGTACACCAACCAAAGCTTCGTGAATCCTGGCCTAAGCTTTGATGTGTCCTAATATGTCTATTTGTGGAGTAAGCATGGCTGTAGGTATGTTTTGACCTGCTACGTCTGTCATTTCTACAGAGCACCACCCACTTTCATCATTTGTAGAGGTGACAGCCCTATAGGAACTATATGTACAGCTGTGACATTTGACAAGTCCACACATACCTGCGGTCAATACTAAACTGACTACTTCAGCACTTTTCATACCTTCAGATTTGTCTTGTAGTGGTATAGTCGATGATACTGTTTCCTATAACATGTATCTGTTTCTGATACAAGATATGTCATTTTATTACACCACTACACATAATATATGGAGAAATCACAGGCCAGATGCCATTATATTCATTTTGTAGGACACACCCGCCCAGAGTGTTGTGTTCCTCACAAAAGCCAACAGGTGCTGATCAAAACATATTCTGCTATCATCTACCTTATGTGTTCGCCTGTATTTGCACTTTCCGTCAGTGGCAGAACTCACATGCGTGTGTGGGAGACTGAATACTGTATCGGGGACACTGCATAGCACCCTGAGGGACACATTTATGTTGTTTCTATTAACCTTCCACATTGACTATTACAGGGCATTAGTATTCATCCAGATTTGTCGAGGTACATGCTTTTGACTTATACATGTTTTGTCATTTGTCATCACGTATTTCTTCACACCTGTCCACCTAATCGCACTAGTTCTGTACATTTATTTAGGTCAGGGTTACCTTCATACCTCTCAACTGTACACATTTTGGGTAAATGTCCCAAACTTAGACGTCTGATTTTGTTCCTTTTTTAATAATATTGTGCCTTTCTGGTAATTTAGTGGGAAGTCATTTGGGACTGTGGGGTTAGACAATAATGACAGACATTTGTTGTTTACAATTAATAACCCTCAAAACATTCATACTATTGACTGATCCATTATTCTATCAACATTCTGACTTTGTAAGAGGAATATTTGAGATATTCCCTATTTCTACTTATTTTAAAATGCCTTTGTCCAGATGTCTTATTCTGATTGAGAGGTATGGTTACCATCTTATTAAATGCGCATGTCCATGATAATTGCTTACATGACACTAATATAACTCCCTATGTCTTCCCCCAATAGTTTACACGATATCCAGTAGATGGGTTCTTCATTTTAGGAAGTTAGAGGCGTCTGCTATACCCACATAGGTATATTAATCACTCCCATGGGTGTGGACCTCATAAATCTGTGCCAACCAACACCTAGGCCCATTATTGCATACCCATGATTCCCAGACCTGACACCCCTCCACAGTAGTCATAACACATATTTAATGTGAGCGATGATAAAGTATGACAACACTTCTAAGCACTATCCACTCTCCGCATGTCAGTACATATGTCTTACATTCTGTCAACCCATGTGTTATTACACTTGCACAAGCTACTGTTGCATGTACAGCTATATTGTAGTTGTGGATGACACTTCTTTGCAGCAATCATTACAGGACAGTGCGTTTATAGATTCACTATTTTGGAGTCCTGCAAAGGATACCTATATCCATGTTTAAAGAGTAGGACTTACAGATCTGGCACACTGATAATTTCCGGGCAGTAGTTTTGAGAGCAGCAGTGTATTTACCTTAATTGCATGTCTGTTATGTGTATCCATACTAGCTATGGTGTAACCTATTTATGTACATGTGTTATATCTACGAGGACATTTGTTTATATGTTTGTTAGGTATATATCAATTGATGTATGTGTTTGAGTGTGTGTGTATATATATATATATATATATATATATATATATATATATATATATACACATATATGTATGTATACATATATATATATATATATATATATATATATATATATATATATATATATATATATGTCTGTATATTCTTTATTTCATATATTTTAGTTTAAGTCTGTGGATATATATATCTATACACAAATGTATATATCCATATATAGACATTACGTGTAGAAACCAGCATTCATTTGCTATGCTGTGAGTGGATTACACACAGGCGCACTTGCATTTCCTTATTGTGGGTTACGCGCAGGCGCACATGCATATCCTTATTGTGGGTTACATATGTTTGCTAAGTCTTTGTGCTTATGTGGGCTTTATTACTTGTGACAGTACCAGTAAAATATCTGTAATCCGGTTAACGGACATATACGAAACACACGTTCACCTTTACATATTTAAATGTCTGTACAGCACAGATGCATTCATTACACTTTAACATTATTTGTGCTGTAGTCATAGTGGAACCGGGACTGCATTCATGTTGGCCGGATGCTGTAACCACTACACGTTTGGTGTTCTGACTCATTTATATGCATACCCATAGTACATAGCTACATTAACATATGCCTCACCGCTTCACTTACGACACAGGCATCCATTCTCCTGCTGGGAAAAATGCGGTACTACATATTACACATTCCCTATTCCCTACTGCTCTGGACCCAAGCTGCATATTTCATCACTGCAGGGATATTCAGAACCCCAAGGCTTATAGTCCTGACACTTACAAGTTGTTAATTGTCAGGGTGTTCATGTGGTGATCTGGGTTTAGGCTTGTCCACCTGGTGAATGGAACTGACCTGACCATGTTCAAATGTCAGACAAAGCACATGGACAGAGTTTGTCCATTTTAAACATTTTATCTGTGTTTACAGACACAGGTGTTTGGGCACCTGTCAGCAGCTTATAATGTTGGCAATACATAATATGGGTGAGGGTAGTTACAATACATAATCCACGGTGTTGGTGTTCCCATTCACATTATTTTACCTGTGTTTACAGACACAGGTGTTTGGGCACCTGTCAGCAGCTTATAATGTTGGCAATATATAATGTGGGTGGGGGTGGTTACAATACATTATCCACGGTGAGTGGTGTTCACATTCACATTTGACTATTTCCTGTATTCATTCATACGAGGATTATTATTTTGGACATGAATTAGCTATGAATTAACTACAGGTATGCAGTAGTACAGTAAACATATATGAAGGTTTGTTACAGTAAGAATGTACGGACCTCTGTAATACTCGGGGACTACCCCACATCCTTCACAACATTTCATGCTAATGTACATACTATTATTCTGTGAACTTTCGAAGTTTGTGAGAGCAGTACTTACATCTATCCCTATTTGTCCACCTGTCATTTTAGGCTTTGTCCAGATTTTGTTGCTGTAATAGGTTGAGTGGTGGTGTCGGTATGTGATTGGGTTGAATATATACTGTCGATAATTCAGTGGGGAGTAGGGTTACCACCTCTTCCTCTTTGCGAGGGGAAGTCCCACTTTGGACAGTTGTGTCCTGCGATGACACCTAAGACATGGCAAGTGTCCTGTGATTTTAAGACACAGGTATATTTCTTATTTTCTTTAATAGTTACTTGATACAGGTATTTTGTATCTGAAACACATAACTATTATTTGGGTTAGCATAAGCTATTCACATGCTATGACATAAGCTTTTATCTTGGCAAACAAGTGTAATTATGTCCTTTGCACTGGCCGCGGGTATATTTTATCCTGCAAATTCTCACATTTCTACAAGGGATGTCCCACCTTGGGCATCTGAACAGGTGGCAACCCTAGTGGGGAGACCTGCATGGTGGACAGCTGTTCCATCCTGCGTAGTATGTTTTGCATGTCTGTGTAGACACTGAACAGTACCGTGACTACACGATACATGTTTTGTCCAGATGTGTACAGTACTGGACACGGTGGCGTGTAAACAACTCTGGGGTTTCAACAGGTTACTTATCCCACGCGGGATGTACACACATTTTGCCGAAACTTGAACGTGCGGGCATTTAGATTTACATAACTGTGATGGGATGTTTACAAACGTGGGATACATATTTGCAATCCTGACACTGCCTAGGACGATACTTCCTACTACATATGGGGAATACTTGCTATGTGTAGGTGTACGGCTGCGCAAGGCTGGTAGCTGGATTTGGTGGACATTCGGACATGGGTCCGGGTTATGTGCTATACAGGGGTTGTTGCATATTGCATTTGCATGCATGGGTTCTGCTTTTGGATATCTCGGTTCTGCATATAGCATCCTATGTGTATGTGCCGGTTATGTTCCTGTTCATGTGTATAGCACATTTTAATATACATATGTTTGTGTGTGTTTGGTATACAATTTGGACTGTCAGGTTTCTTTACGGTTGTTATATAGCCACAACTGCCCAGCTGTGTACTATCACTACAACTGTGGGACTGCTGGTGACCATGCCCATAGGGCTAGACGTGTGTATTGGCAGTGCGCTGACATGATGCGCTTCACTTCCACTGGGTATAACTACTGACAGTGCAGTACATTACGGACACACGATTTTAAATGTCATTTGTTCCATGGACGGAAACTCATATTGTGTTGCGTGCATTTCTGTTTGGTTCTCCATTTTGTATGGCCGGGAACTGTCTTGCATGCTTTGCATACGTTTCATTATCCACGGACACTGATAGGTGCGATTACTATTGCAGGCAGGCTATAATATTCAGCAGTTTAGGTTGCTCATCGCCAGCCAACATTGACACACCTCCGGGCGCAGCTTAGTAACGCCCCATGCACTCGCGCACGAGTCCTATGCACGTGGATGTGGTAGCGGTGCACCTTCATTAATATGCATATGGCACTACTACACCATTTATACGCCGCACGGCCGGTGCAGGCCTTACACCGGCCTTGCGCCGAGCTTCATGAATCCGGGGGAAGGTATCCTATGAAGTGTTTACACATGATGTTATGAAGTTTGTTTCTGAAGATTTGTGAGTGTAACTGCGTGCTTCTAATACAATGTGAATAAAACAAACAAATGAATGACGGCGACCACGATCTGATAACGAAAGTTTAATGAAGCAAGTAAAACCACGACAGTGGAAGACAATAAATCCTTTAAGCGCTTTTCGTTTGTTCTAAGAACAAACTTCTTCAGAAGTAATGAACACAGACAGCTGCAGGCAATTTAAACCAAAAAATGCGGGAAAAATTGTGTTTACGTAACTTATTAAAGAGCAATACATGAAAAAATACAAAAATAATCATTCTACCCAAATTTAAAAATATTATATGCTAGTTGGCATTAATAGCACACAAAAGTTTCTCTTATAATAAAAAAGAACCTTAAAAACATAAAAACCAAATATGATGAAAATTAAATAAGAACATTTGTATTGTCATGTTTAAAGTTGAACTACTTAAGGTTTACCTGAAGAGACTTTTCAGCTTAAGTAAACATGAAATTGAACATGCTTCATTTAATCCAGGGTGATAAAATGAATTTAACCTAATCTGCCACAACAGCTCTAGTTCTTCCAATTTGAAAGAGGCAGGACCCCCCCGTATATCAGGGATTAGGTTACTGATGACTGTAAATTTGAATTTGCGAGACGGCTTGAAATGGACATGCTTTGCGAGGGCATTTTCCAACTTATTGTGAGAGATGGCATATTGGTGTTCGTATATCCTATCTCTAAGTCTACATTCTGTTTTGCCCACGTAGAATGCAAAACAGTCAGTACACCTAGCTAGGTACACTAAAAATTTACTGTTACAATTAAATCTAGCTTTCAGTTTGTAAGTGTTACCATTAATAATAAAATGGTTAGTACAATCGATAAATTTACAAAAGTTACAACTCTCACATTTGGACATCCCTAACAATCTAGGAGTCATTGGATTGTGACTCTCCAACGCATTCTTCAAGTTCCTACCTTTTTTGAATACTACATGTGGTTTGTGACCCAAAAAGTCAAAGACAGTTTGATTAGTTCTGAGAAAATCCCAGTTCTTGTTGATTATATTTACAATAGTTCTACTTTGACTATTAAATGTGGTCACAAAACTGAACTTGAAGTCTTGTTCGTGAGTAATCGAAGAGCCTATGTCGGGAACAATGTGACTGTCCTCGACAAGACTGTTGTTCAAAAGCCCATGAGAACCACACAAAATTGGTTTAAACCAATTTGTGTTTCTTTTGTGGGTAACCTCCTCAATTAAAGTATCAATGAGCAACTCCGGATATCCACGGTGTTGAAACATCTGCTTCAAAAGTTGACATTCATTATGAAAATCTGAATCTAGACTAGAAATACGTGATGCCCTCACTAACTGGCCCTTAATGACCGATCTTTTTTGGTGAAAAGGGTGACAGCTAGTGAAATGGAGAAAGGTGTTAGAATAACTAACCTTCCTATGAATTTGGGCTGTAAAAATACAATCCACCCTGTTCTTGTTCAATTGGATGTCCAAGTATGGTATAGATTCAGTGTGAAATGTATTTGTGAATTGCAGAAAACTAGTAGATGTATTAAATTTATTAACCAGCTCAGATGCACATACCGCATCTCCCTTTAACAAAATAAAGATGTCATCCAAAAAGCGGGTATAGTAGATGACTGGAGCAGGTGTCGAGCTAGCTGAAAAAACCTGATTGGATTCCCATTGGGCCATTACTAAGTTTGCGACACTTGCTCCACTGGGTGACCCCATCGCTAAACCCACTTTCTGGAGATAGAACTTGCCGTCAAAGATGAAATAGTTGTTAGACAAAATAAGGTCCAGTAGTTCCATCACTAAAGAGGTATCACAACTTGGTGCATTGTGCTTCTTCATGACCTCGGCCACCCACTCAACACTGATGTCATGGGAAATGCATGTGTACAGGTCCTTTACGTCGATGGTTAAAAAATTATACTCACTGTCGAAATCAAGTTCGTTTATTTTCGACTGGAAGGACCAAGAGTCTTTACAAATTTGTGACTCCAAAACAACATATTTTTTCAGCATGGAGTCAACTAGTTTAGCACATGCTTAGGTAGGTATCACGTCCATCAATGAGTGGTCTCATCGGGGGATTTTCCACGTCCTTGTGGATTTTAGGAATCCCAAATAGTGATGGATATTTGGGAAATGAACAACTGATATAGTTGAAAACTACTTGATCAACCCGTCCTTCAATGAGTAGTTCATACAAGCAAGATTTAATCAGACTGTATGCTTTATTTACTTCTGATCTCGAGCTAACTGAGTAAGTGTCAGAGTCCAGAAGAGATGACATACGTGATACATAATCAAAGTTGTCAAAGATCACCAGACCCCCTCCTTTATCAGGTTTACAGACCCTGATGTTCTGAGATTGAATATATTTGAGGAAGTCATCCTCAAGAGCTTGTTCTTGGTTCCTAATAGATTTTTTATTTTTGAAGAGATTCCAAAAATCTAACTCGTTAACCTGTTCAAACACTTTCAACAAAGGATGGAGTGGGGGAATTAAAAGTACTAGGAACCTGAAAGACACTGTTGCCGTTAGTGTTGGGGACGTTCATAAAAAACAACCCCAAGTTTGATTTTCTAGTGAATAACTTCAACTCTATGATAGTTTTAGCAATGTCCATATTATGCCAAGGTACATACGTCTGCCCTTTTGCTAAAAAATCAGCAATGTCAGAAGAAATAAAACTATCAGAAAAGTTATACACTCTAAAGTCTTTATCTTTGTTGAAAATAATAGAAGGACCTGAAGGCAGAGGAGAGTTCATAGGTTCCACGATGGATGCACTGGTAGAACGTTCATCGTCTGAGGAAGTTGAATCTAGAACCAATTCTAAAACTGGCACTTGATGTTGGAGGAGAGATGGTGAAAAGTCACCTTCTATGGACCCGGACGTGTCATTCATAACTTGAACATCGTTCACCTTGATGGTCTCAACCCCTTTTGTTGTTGCTTCGGTCTGGCTCCTAGGGCATTGAACCTGTGAAAATCCTGCTGGTTATTATTGTAATTATTATCATAACCACAATACTGTTGGCCTTGATAGTGTAGCCTGTTGTTATAATTATAGTTTACACGAG